>NC_079196.1:217981627-218225387 GCF_029499605.1 Hyla sarda | reverse complement strand
CGTGAAAACGAAAACTTCCAAAATTTGCTAAATTGCAGTTTTCTTTTAAATTTCCCCACACAAATAGTATTTTTTTGGTTGCGCCATATATTTTATGGTAAAGTGAGTGATGGCATTACAACGGACAACTGGTCGCGCAAAAAAAAAGCCCTCAAAGCTGGAAAGCTGATGGTTTGGAAAAACTGCTCTAGTCGGTTCTAGGCCCTGACGGGATTTGTAGTTTTGTAACAGCTGGAAGGCTAAAAATTGGAGATCACTTTCTTAGGGTTTGTTCACATGTAAGGCTGCGTTCACACGGCCCTCTAGACCCATCCTGTTCTTCTCCCGTCAAAAATAAAAACAGACTTAAAAAAAAACGACAATAAAGGAAGCAAACGGATGTTCTCTGTTTGTATCCATTTGGATCCGTTATTGTTCAGTTAATAAACCCCCCAAAAATGTTTTTGTTCTGAGCATGCTCAGAAGAAAAAAAACGGATCAAAAAAACTGATTGAAAAATAAACAGATGCAAACAGATGACATTAAAGGCTCATCCGTCTTCCATAGACTTCAATGTTAAATTTACTGTATCTGTTTTTTCCTCCTTTTTTTAATTTGTTTTTTCGACGGGAGAAAAAAAAAATACTGCATGCACCATCTTTTCTCCCGTAAAGAAAAAAAAAATAAAAATGAGCGCAGACGGTTGCAAATGGATGTGAAAGGATTGTAAAAAAAAAAATAAAAAAAATACCAATGACATCAATGGGATAATTTTACAACCCATTGTAATCCGTTTACAAGCAGCAACAACAGAACCTAAATGGGGAGAAAAAAAAAAAAAAAAAACGTGGACAGACGTCAGTGTGAACGCGCCCTAACGCATCCGCAGCACATATCATCTTGCAGGATGTGCCGAAGGCAGACCAACTAACAGTTTTTCCCCAACCAGGTTGCCTCTAGCTGTTGCAATACCACAACTCCCAGCATGCCCGGACAGCCGAAAGCTGGGAGTTGTAGTTTTGCTACAGCTGGGGGCACCCTGGTTGGGAAACACTGGACTAACAGATCATTTTCATTATGGATTACAGTGGTCCCTCAAGTTACAATATTAATCGGTTCCAGGATGACCATTGTATGTTGAAACCATTGTATGTTGAGACCAGAACTCTATGGAAACCTGGTAATTGGTTCTGAAGCCCCAAAATGTCATCCAAAAATAGGAAAAAAAGTGAGGATTAAAGAAAAATAAGTAGATAACTAATATAGATAAAGCAAATCCTTACATATAAAAGTAAGAAAGATCTGCTGGGAGCTGTAATCACTGTCTATGTCAGCATTTCCCATGCAGGGAGCCTCCAGCTGTTGCAAAACTAAAACTCCCAGCATGCCCGGACAGCCAAAGGCTGTCCAGGCATGCTGGGAGTTGTAGTTTTGCAACAGCTGGGGGTACCCTGCTTGGGAGAACACTGTAGTATGTAGAGGACAGGAGCTTCTTCAGGGTCCTGTACAGTACACAAAGTGTCCCAAAAAAGTAACATTAACCCGCCCTCACCTGGTGTCCAGAGGAGCAGATAACCCTGGGACAGGTAAAGAGTACAGAACATGTAATACCTCCCTGTACTGTAGGGGGCGCTACCAGACACCAGTCAGTGCATACACTTCAGAAATACAGGGGTTTTACCAGTGAATGCCCATTCTGATTGGTCGGTTCTTCTGGCCATTGACAGGTATCACAGATCTGGACTGTCTGTAAATTGTATGTTGAGTCTGGTTTCAAGTTACAATGGTCCAGAATAGACCATTGTATGTTGAGGCCATTGTAAGTTGAGGGATCACTATATTTGTTTTAGTCTTGGTCTATGGAGTCTGTCTGGTGCACGGAGACAAAAATCACGTCGAGCTGGGGAGTGAAGAGCTCAGCTACTACCGGCTGTAAACAAACCATCTGTGGGGGTCCCAGTACTGAGACCCCGGCTGATCAAAAGGACGTCAAGTGTTTTTGTTTTGTTTTCATGGAGACGAGATCACTTTAACCCCCTATGAGGTCTGTGTCAGTCGTCATTCTAATCAGGAGTAAGAGATAATAGTAACCAGTGTTTGACGTCCCACCCATACAGGCAGATGTGAACGCTGCACGGAATTATGGGAGGATATATTAAAAAGGGAGGAAAAAAAAAATCCTCATCTTTCATACGACTCCCTCGTTCACTTCCATCTCCATAAAAGAGCTTCCACCTTGTTTTGATTTTAAGTTTCCGACCTCTGACCTAGCAGCACATCTGGAATACTTTGTGACTGCTGACTTCCATTACGGTGTATAATCTGTGCCTGGTGGCGGGTGGTGACTCGTATGAGAACGGGAGGAGTGGCTGGGACTTGTTATCCTGCTTCTATCTCATCCTGCGGATTACAATAAGCCACGTTCATGGATGAAACATTGTGCAACTTGGAAGGAGAACAGGAAAGAAGGGAAATTTATGTAAAGTAGTGAGGAAAAAAGAGCAACGAGTTTATTGTTTTTCTTGGCAACTACTCCTGTCTGCACTAGGTCCACCGGCCCTATAGGTGTCCTGAACTTCTGATCCATCCCTCAGCTGGATTTACTTGAGTAACAGCAACATCAAAAGCGCGGTCAGGACGCATCTCAGTACACAACGCCAACATTCTCAGGCATATAGGCCCAGGCTGGCTGATGTTGTGCCTTTTGGGGGGGGGCTTTAGTTTCTTCTTGAGGAGATCCAGCTGAGGTATGGAGTCTCCATGGCAGTGTTTCCCAACCAGGGTGCCTCCAGGTGTTGCAAAACTACAACTCCCAGCATGCCCGAACAGCCTTTGGGGGCTGGTTTAGATGACACCAGGGGGCGGATAGGGGCAGGGGGGGTAGGAAACTGCAAGGGGGGGGTAGGAAACTGCAAGGGGGGGGGGTAGGAAACTGCAAGGGGGGGGGGTAGGAAACTGCAAGGGGGGGGGGGGTAGGAAACTGCAAGGGGGGGGGGTAGGAAACTGCAAGGGGGGGGGGGTAGGAAACTGCAAGGGGGGGTAGGAAACTGCAAGGGGGGGGTAGGAAACTGCAAGGGGGGGGTAGGAAACTGCAAGGGGGGGGGTAGGAAACTGCAAGGGGGGGGTAGGAAACTGCAAGGGGGGGGTAGGAAACTGCAAGGGGGGGTAGGAAACTGCAAGGGGGGGTAGGAAACTGCAAGGGGGGGGGGTAGGAAACTGCAAGGGGGGGGGGGTAGAAAACTGCAAGGGGGGGTAGGAAACTGCAAGGGGGGGGGTAGGAAACTGCAAGGGGGGGTAGGAAACTGCAAGGGAGGGTAGGAAACTGCAAGGGAGGGTAGGAAACTGCAAGGGGGGTAGGAAACTGCAAGGGGGGTAGGAAACTGCAAGGGGGGGTAGGAAACTGCAAGGGGGGGTAGGAAACTGCAAGGGGGGGTAGGAAACTGCAAGGGGGGGTAGGAAACTGCAAGGGGGGGGAGTAGGAAACTGCAAGGGGGGGGGGTAGGAAACTGCAAGGGGGGGGAGTAGGAAACTGCAAGGGGGGAGTAGGAAACTGCAAGGGGGGGTAGGAAACTGCAAGGGGGGGTAGGAAACTGCAAGGGGGGGGTAGGAAACTGCAAGGGGGGGTAGGAAACTGCAAGGGGGGGTAGGAAACTGCAAGGGGGGGTAGGAAACTGCAAGGGGGGGTAGGAAACTGCAAGGGGGGTAGGAAACTGCAAGGGGGGGTAGGAAACTGCAAGGGGGGGTAGGAAACTGCAAGGGGGGGGTAGGAAACTGCAAGGGGGGGTAGGAAACTGCAAGGGGGGGTAGGAAACTGCAAGGGGGGGTAGGAAACTGCAAGGGGGGGGTAGGAAACTGCAAGGGGGGGGTAGGAAACTGCAAGGGGGGGGGGTAGGAAACTGCAAGGGGGGGGGGTAGGAAACTGCAAGGGGGGGTAGGAAACTGCAAGGGGGGGTAGGAAACTGCAAGGGGGGGTAGGAAACTGCAAGGGGGGTAGGAAACTGCAAGGGGGGGGTAGGAAACTGCAAGGGGGGGGTAGGAAACTGCAAGGGGGGGTAGGAAACTGCAAGGGGGGGTAGGAAACTGCAAGGGGGGGTAGGAAACTGCAAGGGGGGGGTAGGAAACTGCAAGGGGGGGTAGGAAACTGCAAGGGGGGGTAGGAAACTGCAAGGGGGGGTAGGAAACTGCAAGGGGGGGTAGGAAACTGCAAGGGGGGGGTAGGAAACTGCAAGGGGGGGTAGGAAACTGCAAGGGGGGGGGGTAGGAAACTGCAAGGGGGGGGTAGGAAACTGCAAGGGGGGGGTAGGAAACTGCAAGGGGGGGGTAGGAAACTGCAAGGGGGGGGTAGGAAACTGCAAGGGGGGGGTAGGAAACTGCAAGGGGGGGGTAGGAAACTGCAAGGGGGGGGTAGGAAACTGCAAGGGGGGGGGTAGGAAACTGCAAGGGGGGGGGTAGGAAACTGCAAGGGGGGGGGTAGGAAACTGCAAGGGGGGGGGGGTAGGAAACTGCAAGGGGGGGGGTAGGAAACTGCAAGGGGGGGGGGTAGGAAACTGCAAGGGAGGGTAGGAAACTGCAAGGGAGGGTAGGAAACTGCAAGGGGGGGTAGGAAACTGCAAGGGGGGGTAGGAAACTGCAAGGGGGGTAGGAAACTGCAAGGGGGGGTAGGAAACTGCAAGGGGGGAGTAGGAAACTGCAAGGGGGGAGTAGGAAACTGCAAGGGGGGAGTAGGAAACTGCAAGGGGGGAGTAGGAAACTGCAAGGGGGGGTAGGAAACTGCAAGGGGGGGTAGGAAACTGCAAGGGGGGGTAGGAAACTGCAAGGGGGGGTAGGAAACTGCAAGGGGGGGTAGGAAACTGCAAGGGGGGGTAGGAAACTGCAAGGGGGGGTAGGAAACTGCAAGGGGGGGTAGGAAACTGCAAGGGGGGGTAGGAAACTGCAAGGGGGGGTAGGAAACTGCAAGGGGGGGGGTAGGAAACTGCAAGGGGGGGTAGGAAACTGCAAGGGGGGGTAGGAAACTGCAAGGGGGGGGTAGGAAACTGCAAGGGGGGGTAGGAAACTGCAAGGGGGGGTAGGAAACTGCAAGGGGGGGTAGGAAACTGCAAGGGGGGGTAGGAAACTGCAAGGGGGGGTAGGAAACTGCAAGGGGGGGGTAGGAAACTGCAAGGGGGGGGGGTAGGGAAACTGCAAGGGGGGGGGTAGGAAACTGCAAGGGGGGGGGTAGGAAACTGCAAGGGGGGGGTAGGAAACTGCAAGGGGGGGGGGGTAGGAAACTGCAAGGGGGGGGTAGGAAACTGCAAGGGGGGGTAGGAAACTGCAAGGGGGGGTAGGAAACTGCAAGGGGGGGTAGGAAACTGCAAGGGGGGGTAGGAAACTGCAAGGGGGGGTAGGAAACTGCAAGGGGGGGTAGGAAACTGCAAGGGGGGGTAGGAAACTGCAAGGGGGGGTAGGAAACTGCAAGGGGGGGTAGGAAACTGCAAGGGGGGGTAGGAAACTGCAAGGGGGGGTAGGAAACTGCAAGGGGGGGTAGGAAACTGCAAGGGGGGGTAGGAAACTGCAAGGGGGGGTAGGAAACTGCAAGGGGGGGTAGGAAACTGCAAGGGGGGGGTAGGAAACTGCAAGGGGGGGGGTAGGAAACTGCAAGGGGGGGGTAGGAAACTGCAAGGGGGGGTAGGAAACTGCAAGGGGGGGTAGGAAACTGCAAGGGAGGGTAGGAAACTGCAAGGGAGGGGTAGGAAACTGCAAGGGGGGTAGGAAACTGCAAGGGGGGTAGGAAACTGCAAGGGGGGTAGGAAACTGCAAGGGGGGTAGGAAACTGCAAGGGAGGGTAGGAAACTGCAAGGGAGGGTAGGAAACTGCAAGGGAGGGTAGGAAACTGCAAGGGAGGGTAGGAAACTGCAAGGGGCAGGGGGGGGGGGGGGGGGTAGAAAACAGCAAAGGGCAGAGTCAAGGGAAGGGGCGGATAAAGTCTCCCAAAATGTTTTCCTGTAAATTCAGTTCTAACCTGACTACTGACTATTGTGAAGTCTTTATTCTGGTTGCATTGAAGTACAAAACAGTCTAAATACAGTGAAATGTAATTCACAAGGGGGGGGGGGGGGGTCTCAGTAATCGGATCTGATGTGCTCTTCCTGATGACTACAGAGACTGCAGTGGAAATGAGCGGCTGGTGGGGAAACGCGCTGCGTAAAGCTGTCTTTGTGTAAATACAAGGTAATGACTTCCCAGCCCTGTCATGTTCCGGGGGCCGTCACCCACCAGACTGGTACCAGGGTAATGACTCCTAATGATAATCACTTTCCCTGACTGTGCGGTTACATATTCGCTGCTTTGTGTCGGAGGAGGATGGAAAAGGCCTCTCTCCCTCTTTCTGGCCACGCTTTTCTTTCCTGTCAGCTCAGCTGGAGGGGAGGAATTTACAAATGGATCCAGTATGACTATAAACGGTTTACGCAAGCACCCCCCCCCCCCCCCCCCCCCCCCCCCCCCCCCCCCCCCCACCCGAGAGAGAGCGCGGCCCACTCCTAAGATACATTTACACAAAGTGGCTGAAGTAGTAAAATGCGCTTTGTGCCTCATTGCCTGTAATGAAACCTGAGCACGAGGCTGGTGGGAGGCCGAGCGCTACAGACCCACCACAACAGACCCACCACAACCACAGATACATGAAAGACAAAGCATCTGCCAAGCATACCGCGCATATTTCTATACACGTCTACACTATAGAAACATGGCTATCTATAGTCTGCAGGGGGAAAAACTGCGAATTACAGGAAACCTGCTAAAAAGGACAGTCGGCCATTGTGAAAGGTGCCCGACATGGGCAATGACTAGGGCAGCACCATATTTTGCAATCTCCACATTGAATTGCGATTTTAGGCTGGCTTCACACCACGATTTGACCTTCCGATGCATAGATACGATTTCAGAAGCTCAAATCGCCTGAAATCGTCTCTGTGCAGGGACAGGTACTGACAGATACGGAGCCAATAACTATTATGGGGCTGCGGACCCGATCGTAGTCGGCTAGTGATCACCATCTGGTCCGCCACGATTTTCAGTCAGTGTCAAAAATCTGACACGTTGAGAAAATGACTAGATGGTGGTCACTAGCCGACTACGATCGGGTCCGCAGCCCCATAATAGTCAATGGCTTTGTATCTGTCAGTACCTGTCCCTGCACAGACGATTTCAGGCGATTTGAGCTTCCGAAATCGTATCTATGCACCGGAAAGGTCAAATCGTGGTGTGAAGCCAGCCTTAGCAAATTGCAATACAGTGGTCCCTCAACATACGATGGTAATCCGTTCCAAATGGACCATCGTTTGTTGAAACCATCGTATGTTGAGGGATCCGTGCAATGTAAAGTATAGGACGGTGGTCTACAACCTGTGGACCTCCAGATGTTGCAAAACTACAACACCCAGTATGCCCGGACAGCCAACGGCTGTCCGGGCATGCTGGGAGTTGTAGTTTTGCAACATCTGGAGGTCCGCAGGTTGTAGACCACTTGTATTGGAGGTTATACTCACGTGTCCCCGCCGCTCTGGACCGTCACCGCTGCCCTGGATGTCGCCCTCCATCGCTGTCGCCGCGTCCCCGCCGCTCCGGCAAGGCCTCTGCTTCCCCGGCATCCTCACTCTCCGTCGCCGCCATCACGTCCCTACGCACCCCGCTCTTATTGGATGATGGGACGGCGAGCGCAGCGACGTGAGGACGATGATGGAGAGCGCCGACGATGCAGGGGATCCCGAAGAGGACGCGCCGGAGCCCCGAGGACAGGTAAGTGATCGTCAGCGGACCACACAGGGCACTGTAAACAGCTATCCGGTGGTAGCTGAAGCAGTCTGCGCTGCCGGATAGCCGTTTATGCGATGGCCCCGACATACAAAAGCATTGCATGTTGATGCAGCCTTCAACATGCGATGGTCTCAGAGTTCATCATATGTTGAAATGATCGTATGTCGGGGCCATCGTAGGTCGGGGGGGGTCACTGTATAGAGATATGGCTCCCTGGGAAAATTTGCGATTACCTGAAGGCAAATGCTAGGTTAGTGTTTTCCCAACCAGGGTGCCTCCAGCTGTTGCAAAACTACAACTACCGGCTTGCCCAGCAGCCTTGGGCATGTTTCATACTGGGAGTTGTAGTCATGCAACATAAAAAACCTGATGCTAACCTCTAACCTAGTCCCGGTCCCCAGTAGGTCTGTCCCAGATCCCGTTGTCCTCTGTGCAGTCCAGGTATCTTCTCTCCCATCAACCAGCTGGTTCCAGGACCTTTCCCGCTCAGCCAATCAGTGGAAGGTCCTGTAAGTCCCATAAGAAACCAGACTGCATGGAGAAGATCGGGATCTGTGGAAGACCTACGGGGGACAGGGGTAAGGAGAGTATCAGGTTTTTTTTTTTTTTTTTTTTTTGGTCTCTCCCACACTTCGGCACAACAGTAATAGGAAAGATGTCACATTGGGGGGGGGGGGGGGGATGGACAAATTAAATTGAGGTAATGTAAAATTGGGGATAGAAATGAAATGGGGAATTGGACATGAAATTGAGGGATATCACTTATATCACAAATCTAAATATTTACATCCGTAATCGCCATTGCACATTTTCCCCAAATTGTGCAGCCCCAGCAATAACTAATACTCTTTGCCCCAAATACCCACAACGTGTCAGCCAAGCTTTCATGTGAAGTGTTGAGCGAACTTATAGTAAAGGCAGCCAAACGGCTCGGCCATTGATTGCCTTAGTCTGTTCAGCTTTCAAAATGCTTTGGTTGCATTGAAAAGTCCAGGATGACAGTACCAGGTCTCCCAGGACCCTATTCATCATTTCCATGTACCCTGAGGAGTTCAAAAGCTAAATTAATATATGCAGAAAATCAACAGCCGAGCCGTCAGGTTTGGCCACATTAAAGGGGTACTCAGTTTGGAACTGTTCCGAACGCTGGAGCTTGTGATATCATAGCCCCGCCCCCTCAATGAAAGTCTATGGGAGGGGGCGTGACAGTCGTCACGCCCCCTCCCATAGACTTGCATTGAGGAGGCGGAGCGTGATGTCACGAGGGAGCGGGGCTATGATGTCACAAGCTCCTGGCACCAGCATTCGGAACAGTTTGTTCCAAATGCTGAGCAGCGGAGTACCCCTATAACTCAATTCACTCGACACTATTCATGTGTTCCGAATTGGGAGAGGGGTGTGTAAGCCGCCCTCAGATTCCTGTGGTGCCAGATTATTTCCCCGACAAGAACAAAAGGATCGGAAAGTTGAAACCAAAGGCTCCAAGACGCCTAACCAACTCCAACTCCACATCTGCCGTCAGAGGAAATTGGTTACTAGTGTTGTGTGAAAGTAAAGTAAATGGGGGCCTGGGATGGTGCCTGCCATGGATACATTCCTAAGAGACCCAGGACTGTCATCCGGGACTTTTCCAGGCACCTTGAACACCATGAAAGCAGAATGGATGTATGCAGGCTTTAAGCAATCAATTGGCGAGCCGTCTGCTTCTGGTTCAGCCATATTTACTGCAAACACACTAAACACTAGTTGGGACCCATCCATATATACAAGATATGATGAGCCAGTCCCAATGAAATCCGCAGGGTCCAGGAAAACAATGGGGTTCTGCAATGAAAATCCAACATGCCATGGGATCAGCATATATAGTTGTTAGAAACCTCCCCTCCAGCTCTATCTGTATACTGCTGCTGCGATCATTATGGGATCAGGATATATATAGTAGTTCTAAACCTCCCCTCCAGCTCTCTTTTTACTGCTGCTACCTCTGTGGGATCAGGATATATTGTAGTCATACACATCCCCTCCAGCTCTCTCTGTATACTGCTGCTGCTGCTGTCGTTATGGGTTCAAGATTAAGTAGTTAGAGAACCCCCGAGGCTGTGTTCACACACTGGGGGAGATTTATCAAAACCTGTGTAGCAGATAAGTCGTCCAGTTGCCCATAGCAACCAATCAGATGGCTGCTTTCATTTTTCAGAGGCCTTTTAAAAAATAAAAGCAGCAATTTGATTGGTTGCTATGGACAACTGATCAACTTTTGATAAATCTCCGCCATTGTGTTTTTACTGTGCTTTTTCTGTTGCTGTAATTTTAGCAAAATTCTGTCAAAGAAGGTGCTATTTTACCGCAATTGTCCAAATTACAGAAAAAATGTTTAATTTTGACTGCGATTTTAGAAAATCACAGCAGAAAGACAGAATACAGTTAAACTGTTAAAAAATGTATGTGTGTAAACAGCCGAAATAGTTAAAGGGGTACTCCGGTGAAAAACGTTTGTTTTTTTTTTGTTTTTTTTTAAATCAACTGGCGCCAGAAAGTTAAACAGATTTGTAAATAACTTCTATTAAAAAAATCTTAATCCTTCCAGTACTTATTAGCTGCTGAATACTACAGAGGAAATCATTTTCTTTTTGAAACACAGAGCTCTCTGCTGACCTCATGAGCACAGTGCTCTCTGCTGACATCTCTGTCCATTTTAGGAACTGTCCAGAAAAGCATATGTTTGCTATGGGGATTTCCTTTTACTCTGGACAGTTCCTAAAATGGACAGAGATGTCAGCAGAGAGCACTGTGCTCCTGATGTCAGCAGAGAGCACTGTGCTCCTGATGTCAGCAGAGAGCTCTGTGTTTCAAAAAGAAAAGAATTTCCTCTGTAGTATTCAGCAGCTAATAAGTACTGAAAGGATTAAGATATTTTAATAGAAGTCATTTACAAATCCCGTTTAACTTTCTGGCACCAGTTGATTTAAAAAAAAAAAAAAAAAAAGTTTTTCACCGGAGTACCCCTTTAAAATCTTCATAAAACACCTAAGTTGTGCGACCCACATAGTCAAATCAGTTCACCTAGCTGACCTCCAGCACTAACAGCCAGATTAGATGAGCAGGTGCAGTGATCAAACACCACCTCCTCACTGCAAAGCCAGAGGATTATGGGTAGGGTCCCACACATGCCGTATTTTGCTGCTGCAAATCATTGAAATCAATGGTAGCATATTTGTGTTTTCTTGCCTAGCTGTAACTTTGAATTTTTATATACGCATCTTGTTCTCTTTGTATATGTTTATACAACTACGTCATAGCAAGATGTTCAACATGTTACTTTTTCTTTGCATTTGTTAAAATGCCAATAAAGATCCTATTGAAAAGAAATCAATGGGTAGCAAAATCAGCTGCAGAAAATATGCAGCAAAACACGGCACCTGTGACCCTACCCTAATGAGTAAATGAAGTCAGCATAAGGAGATCTTTCAGTGACGAGATTGCAAATCAGTATGACGTCAACCCCATGCCTGCCACATTTGCTAAAACAGGTAAGCACAAGACATTAAAAAAAAAAATGTAGAAGTTTTGGTGTAATGCCCTATGCTGCACTATGTAAGCAAAAAAATAAATAAAAATACAAGTTCCACGAGTGCTTCTTTAATTTCCTAAAACTATTCCTAAACATGTTTTTCTAAGCACTAAGTATAGTCCAGATCTACATCTAGTTTCGGAGCTTTAGAACAGGCTAGATGGCAGCTTCCTTATTCCTATAATGAGAATCCCGGGCACCAAATCACCATAGAACTGGGACTATATGTAAACATGTCATCAGCTCCGAGACTTCTGAAGCCGAATGAAAAGAGCTCTGTGAAAAAAAAAAAAAAAAATCAAAGGCAGCTTCTCCGGCAGCGACCGCACGGCACGCAGCGCTCAAAAAAAATCTGGGTATAAATATAGTAAATAGCAAAACTCTTTTCCGTTACTTCATGTTAAGACGGAAAAATGAGCAAGCTGTCATTTCTGGAGGGGATCAACTTTCCACGAAAAAAAATAATTAATTAATAAAAAATAAATAAAAAAGGTCAGCTGATTACCCGTATAAGTGTAAAACCAACGCAGTATTTCCAGAGCATCAAACGTTTTCCTAGCACAAAAAAAAAATTATAAAAAATGAAGGAAAGTCTGAATCACGCTGGGGGACACTTTGAAGTTTGTCTTGTAAGTGAGTAGGGAAAAAAAAAAAAAAAAAAGACGAACGAAGCCCGCATCAGCAAAACCGAGTCACCATAGCAATGAATGCGCACATCTCACATGGCGGAACATAAAGCCTTCATATACGTCCCCGCGCCTTTGATGTGTGATGAGGTCACACGGATCGTAACTTCTACGGTCAGCGGCTTATAAAAAGTAAACAGCAGCGAACGGCAGGGCCCCTGGCGTCAGCCCCGCATATGTACTGAATCCGTACAAGCATAACAAACCGCAGCGACTGTCCGGCTTCCCGGCTAATGACAACCTCTCTGGCGTTTACGTTCGGGAGTCCGGAGAACCGCAGGTAGAATACAGCGAAAAGGAATAAAAAATAAGGACAATTAAATCTATGAGGCCTAAACAACCTAACGTGTCATCTACGGTTCCCTGTTATCAGCTAAGAAGCTTAAGGCCACCATACAAATAAAAGCAAAAAATAAATAAATAAAAAAACATACGTTACATTAGTGTTTCCCAACCAGGGTGCCTCCAGCTGTTGCAAAACTACATCTCCCAGCATGCCCGAACAGCCGTGGGAGTTGTAGTTTTGCAACATCTGGTGGTATCCTGGTTGGGAAACACTTGTCAGAGAGATGTTATATCCTTAAAGGGGTAATCCGGTGAAAACCTTTTTTCTTTTAAATCAACTGGTGCCAGAAAGTTAAACATATTTGTAAATTACTTCTATTAAAAAATCTTAATACTTCCTGTACTTATTAGCTGCTGAATACTACAGAGGAAATTCTTTTCTTTTTGGAATGCTCTCCGATGACATCACGAGCACAGTGCTCTCTGCTGACGTTATTATAATAATAATAATAATAACGCTTTATTTATTGTTGTCCTTAGTGGGATTTGAACCCAAATCCCCAGCACTGCAAGGCAACAGTGCTAACCACTGAGCCACCATGCTGCCCTTAGCACACATCTGCTATGCACAGTTGCTAAAATGGACAGAGATGTCAGCAGAGAGCACTGTGCTCGTGATGTCATCAGTGTTACAAAAAGAAAGGAATTTCCTCTGTAGCATTCAGCAGCAAATAAGTACTGGAAGGATTAAGATTTTTTAATAGAAGTAATTTACAAATATGTTTAACTTTCTGCCACCAGTTGATTTAAAAGAAAAAAGGTTTTCACTGGAGTACCCCTTTAACGATGCAGGACGTAAATGTACGTCCTGGTACATTGGTACTTAACGCACCGGGATGTACATTTACGTCCAGTACATGACCACGTGCACGGGGGGGGGGGGGGGGGGGTGTTTGTGTTCGCGTAATGCGCAGCAGGTCCCGGACGGTAATGGCGCGCATCAGCGATCGCACTGATGTGTGCCACTAGGAAAACTTTTTTTTTTTTTTTTAATCAACTGCTGCCAGAAAGTTAAACAGATTTGCAAATTACTTCTATTTAAAAATCTTTATCCTTCCAGTACTTATTAGCTGCTGAATACTGCAGAAGAAATGTTCTTTTTGGAACACAGAGCTCTCTGCCGACATCATGACCACAGTGCTCTCTGCTCACCGCTCTGTCCATTTTAGGAACTGTCCAGAGCAGCATATGTTTGCTATGGGGATTTTCTCCTACTCTGGAAAGTTCTTAAAATGGACAGAGGTGTCAGCAGAGAGCACTGTGGTCATGATGTCAGCAGAGAGCTCTGTGTTCCAAAAAGGAAATTTCTTCTGCAGTATTCAGCAGCTAATAAGTACTGGAAGGATAAAGATTTTTAAATAGAAGTAATTTGCAAATCTGTTTAACTTTCTGGCACCAGTTGATAAACAAAAAAAACCCGTTTTCCACCAGAGTACCCCTTTAACCCCTCAGATGCCGTGATCAATACAGGGATCCGATCATACAGAAAGGCAGACTGAGGTCCCCTCACTGCCTCCGCCGCCTTTCTCGGGTCTTCTGCTCTGGTCTGCAATCGAGCAGACCAGAGGCTAAGATAGCAGATAATACTGATCAGAGCTATGACCTATGCATAGTACTGTTCAGTATCTGCAATCAAGTGATTGCAATAAATAGTCCCCTATGGGGACATAAAAAGTGGAAAAAAAAATTGGAAAAAAAAAGTTAAAAGTAAAAGGAAAAAAATTTGGAAAAATCCCCTGCCCCAATAAAAAATGTTAATTGTCCCTTTTCCCCATTTTAAAAGATGGGAAAAGATAATGTTAATGATCTCGTGCAGTGAACGGAGTAAACGTAAAAAAAAATAAATAAATAAAAAAAAAGTCAAAAATTGCTGTTTTTTTTTTTAGCATATTCCAAAAAAATAAAAGCTTTATATACACAATTGTGGTACCAATAAAAAGTACAGATTACAGTGCAAAACATTAGCAAGTTATGATTTTTAGAAGGCGAGGAGGAAAAACGAAAAAAAAAAAAAAAAAAAATTAGCTGAGTCCTTAACCCCTTAAAGGGGCAGTCCAGTGGTGAAAAACTTATCCCCTATGTTTGAGATCGCGGGGGGTCCAACCGCTGGGGCCCCCCGCGATCTCTCTGTACGGGGCCCCGGCTCTCCGCCGAGATAGCGGGTGTCGACCTCCGCACGAGGCGGCGGCCGACACGGCTCCGACCCTCGTGAAATCACGGCCCGCCCCCCTCAATACAAGTATATGGGAGGAGGCGTGGCGGTCGTCACGCCCCCTGCCATAGACTTGAATTAAGGGGACGTGCTGTGATGTCACGTGGGACGGAGCCATGACGTCACGCTGCTCCGTCCCCTGTATCGTCCGTCATTACGCACAGAGCGAACTCGCTCTGTGCAGTAATGATAGCGCAGTGCCGCAACGCCGATCCCGGGGGTCCCCAGCAGCGGGACCGTGGCGATCGGACATCTTATCCCCTATCCTTTGGATAGGGGATAAGATGTGTAGGGGGCGGAGTACCCCTTTAAGGGGTTAAGGACCAGGCCAATTTAAATTTTTGTACTTTTCGTTTTTTCCTCCTCTGCTTCTAAAAATCATACCACTTTCAATTTTGCACCTACAGACCCATATAAGGGCTTTTTTTTTGCACCACCAATTGTACTTTGTAATGACATCAATCATTTAATAACCAAATATACGGCAAAATATATATATTTGTGGGGTGAAATACAAAAAATGTTTTTTAAATTGTCATCTTCTGACCCCTATAACTTATTTTTCCACATACGGGGCTATATGAGGGCTAATTTTTTTGCAACATGGTCTGTAGTTTTTATCGGTACCATTTTTTGTTTTGATGGAGCTTTTTGATCGCTTTTTATTTTTTTATGGTATATAAAGTGACCAAAAATGCACAATATTGGACTTCGTTGACCGTGCGGTTTAGCTAACCTTATATTTTAATAGTTCGGACATTTACGCATGCGTCGGTACCACACATAATTATTTGTATTTTTTATTACATTATTTTATTTAAAAAAAAATGGGAAAAGGGGGCGATTTAAACTTTTAATAGGAAAGGTGTTAATTCACTTTTATTTTACACTTTATTATACATACATATATATATATATTTTTAGTACCCATATACTGATAAATGCTAAGCAAAGCACTGCTGAGCAGGCTTGGAGCAGCAGATCGCCGAATGGACGACGAAGAGGCAGGTGAGGCCCCTCTTGTCCTCCAGTAAGTTGATCGTGACATCGCGATTATGTTGCGATAGTCCCGATCAGCTCCGCTGAGCTGCCGGGATAGTTTTTGTTTCATTTTAGAAGCCGCGATTATGCCGCAGTCAACTTTGATCCGTTAAAGGGAGCAGGGCATACATGTACGCCCTTGGTCCTTAAGTACCAGAGCTCGAGGGCGTACCTGTAAGCCCTTGGTCCTGGACCGGTTAAAAAAATGGATGTGACATACAAATATATATATATATATATATTTATTTTTATTAGCCATTTTGGACTGCAAAGAAACTGACTGTGGGACCTGGGGATACAGGATGGGTTCTGAGGGGTCAGAATCCGACCAATTCAAGGAACCAGCTAGAAGAGACTAGCATGGCTGGGGGCTTTTCTTCCCCATGCCGGCAACTGAGAATCCCATAGACTTGTATAGTAAGTTTGTCTTGGTCACGTGGCACAGAAAGTGTAGAAAACGCACTTCTCTTGCCCTTCTCCGAGCTCCCGGTCTGAACATACCCTGACCGATCTAAAATTTTGACAAGTCTCTGAAACAGTGTTTCCCAACCAGTGTGCCTCCAGCTCTTGCAAAAAAAAAAAAAAAAAACTCTCAGTATGACCAGACAACAATAGGCTGTCCAAGCATGCTGTGAGTTGTAGTTTTGCCAAAGCTGGAAGCTCACTTGTTGGGAAACGCTGCATTAGCGCAACAGATCTCTCTCTCCTCCCAACAGTTTATTACTTCAGAGCAGTTAAAATGTATCAGCTGGGGTTTAAGTTAGGCTGCATTTACATAACAGTCGAATGTATTGTTGAAACAGATTGTCTAAAATACCATAAAATCATATGCTAAAAAAAACTAATCAGATGTGTCTAAAAAAAATCATATCAGTCAAACGCACTTTTGTTTTTTCCTCAACTTCTAAGAATCAGAATGCTTTCAATTTCCCCCTACAGACCCATATGAGGACTTCTTTTTCTGCGCCACCAATTTTACTTCGTAATGACATCAATAATTTCACAACAAAATCTATGGCGAAACCAGAAAAAAAAATTTTGTGTGGGAAATTGAAAAAAATAAAAAAAATAGCTGTCTGGGCACACTGGGAGTTGTAGTTCTGCAAAAGCTGGAGGCACACTGCTTGGGAAACACTGACATAAGCCTTCTGTATAAGAGATGTGCAATCAAATTAACCAAAATGTGCATCATGTCTACCAAACCAAAGCTAAACAGAGCACCAGCAATTTAAATCCATTTTGTAAAGAGACAAAAAATATTTTAGAAAGTTTCAGAACCTTAAAAAGGGGTACTCCGCTGCTCAGTGTTTGGAACTAACTGTTCCAAACGCTATAGCCGGCATCAGGAGCCCGTGACATTATAGCTCCGCCCCCTCAACGCAAGTCTATGGAAGGGGACGTGACAGCCGTCACGCCCCCCTCCCATAGACTTGCATTGAGGGGGCTGGGTGTGATGTCATAAGCTCCCGGCGCCGGCGTTCGGAACAGTTTGTTCGAAACGCTAAGCAAGGGAGTACCTCTTTAATACAAAGTGCTTAGTGAGGATCTGTCAGCAAGTTTTCGAGTATAAACTAAGGCTACATAGCTAAAGCCCAAAAAATCTAATCTCCATCGCCTAGTTAACAGCGCTTCTCGAAGCAGCCCGAGTCTCGTTGCCAACAAGTGTATGGGATGAACTTTGCCGGGCTTTTGTAGCCCCGGGGTGATGCCCCTTGAGCTTTTAATTAATTTCTATATCAATGCAAAGTGCTGAATGAGTCGATTATGAAAACAAAGGTACGCACAGATTCGGGGTCTGTAGCCCATTTCAGCCATGGCTTTATTTGCACACAGCTAATTGTTAGACAGAAGGCAACTATAAAACACGACCAAGACATAGTTCAGTGCCTAAACCCTGATGTCATTCACTGACTGTTATAACAATATCATTGGTATCATTCTGTACAGGGTCACGTTAGTGCTGGGCGGTATACCAGTATGAACCGGATACAGTTTTTTTTTCTCCCACGGTATGGATTTTTGCCCATACCGCTATACCGGTCGGGCCCCTCCCCCAAACCTCCGGATGAATTGTAGAGCCCAGCGCGGCGCCCTCACTTGTCCCGGTGTGCTACAGAAGCTAATCCATTTTCTGTGTCCCCCCCGCTGCACCTGTCAGCCAGTGTCCCCGCGAGCACGATCAATCCCCACCGCTAGCGGGATCCATGTGCCCACTAGCGGTGTCTAAAGAATGCCGAGCGCGGCTCTGTTTCCCGTCCCAGCTCTCAGGGTACGGGAACAGATTTAAAAGGCTCGCGCGCGGCTAACGTAGTACTGCGCAGGACTACGCAAATAGTGTAGGGCTAACATAGGCAGCGCTAGGAGCCTAGCGTTAGCCCTACGCTATTTGCGTAGTACTGCGCATGCGCAGTACTACATTCGCCGCGCGCAAGGCTTTTAAATCTGTTCCCGTACCCTGAGAGCTGACAGGGACGGGGAACAGAGCCGCGCTCAGCATTCTTGTGACACCGCTAGTGGGTACAGGGACCCCGCTAGCGGTGATGGTAGCGATCGGGCTCGCGGGGGGCACATTTGACACCGCTAGTGGGCACAGGGACCCCGCTCGCGGGGATGGGGGGGCGGGTGACAGGCGGTAATACCGAGATAATAAAAATAAAAAAATACTGCGATATTCATTTTGGGCCATACCGCCCAGCACTAGGTCACGTAATATAGGCCATACCTAAACTCTCTTCCATCACTGCGCCGTCTTGCTGGTGCTGTACAATGCGTTGCAGCTTCTAAGATAAGTTTCTGGTTGAGTCTGTTTGAGGAAATGGATTCTCTTTCACAGTCGTCCTCCACCGCTTGGTCAGCCTTCCATTCCTCGTCTTCATTTAGAGTAGGTAAATATCCTGGTGCCCCTTTCCCTGTCCCAGAGCCCGAGCTGTGGTCACTGTAAACCTTAGGGCTTTCCCCGCCAATTGTAGTGTATTCTAGATAGATGTCAGATTTAAGGAATATGGGGTAAGTATTGTCTTCCATCATCGACTGTATCTCCATTTGTGCCTGGTCAAACATGTCCGGCTCAATTTGCTGCCTTAAAACACAATCCTTAATAAAACTTTTAGTTGCTGGTTTGATCTGCCGGGAGACAATGGCATTATTGTCTAGAATGTACTTTTTATAGATCGCTTTGGCCAGTTTGAGCCGTTTCTCCACCTTGGAGTCATTCGCTTCCAGCTTCCGGAAGCCGCTGCAAGCAAACCAGAAATCGAGCAAATCTCCACAATTTTCCTGCAGCAGAAAAGTTCTGAACAAGTGAATCCCGTCCTGGTCATCGAGGAGAGAGTGCAACGATTCAGCCCATTTTAAATATGGCGGCGTCGGGGAAGCACTGCCCTCAGGTTCATAACCTAGGTCGAGGTCAGGCCGCCTCGGCGTCGCCGTTGAAGTCTCATTTCTGATCCCCTCGCTCTTTGCAGAATAATAGCTGTGGCTGAAGGGCCTGGGATCTGCTGTAACCAGTTCTCCTTCCTCACCAGGGACTGGTGGTCTTGGTGCATCCTCAGTAAAGCTTCCCCCTAGATCCAAAGGGAAACCTTTCCCCTGGACACTCATCTTGACGGTACTGGATTACGATATAAGGATTAATATATGGATTCAATATCTGTTCATTTCGAGACAAAGGTCCCCGATAAACATTAGCCTCCTGGAAAACAAGAAAACCATATGAGTATAAGGTCATCAAAAAGATAAAGGGCAAGAGACACAACACAAGACTTAAAGGGGTAGTCCAGTGGTGAAAAACTTATCCCCTATCCTAAGGATAGGGGAAAAGTTTGAGATTGCGGGGGATCCGACCGCTGGGGCCCCCTGCGATCTCTCTGTACAGGGGCCAGGCTCTGCGGACAGATAGTGGGTGTCGACCTTCGCACGAAGCGGCGGCTGACACGCCCCCTCAATACATCTCTATGGCAGAGCCAGAGATTACCGAAGGCAGCTCTTCGGCTCTGCCATAGAGTTGTATTGAGGGGGCGTGTCGGCCGCCGCTTCGTGCGGAGGTCGACACGCCCCCTTCCCGCGGGCTGTCGGGGCTCCGTACAGGAGATCGCAGGGGGCCCCAGCAGTCGGACCCCCCGCGATCTCAAACTTATCCCCTATCCTTAGGATAGGGGATAAGTTGTTAACCACTGGACTACTCCTTTAAGATCGAAACGTATCCCCTGTTCTAGGGATCCAAGTGGTCGGATCACCAGAACAGGAGTCCCTTGTCCCCACGTGTAAATGAAACAGCCTGACACATGTTCGGCCCCTGGACCATTCACGCTATGGACTTTTGGAAGATAAAGAGCTGCTCAGATATTAAAGTTAGTAATAAGTGCAGCAAAAAACATATGCAATTCTGTAAACTCTGCAATTTAAGATAAGGTGCAAAAGTAACTGAACAAAAGGAGGTGCGGCCCATAACAACCTAGGTTAAAAAATGAGTTTAGTGGTCTCATTGGTTACTCGGCTCCTCTTTTTCACAACCTGACAATAAGTGGCCAGCAGCTTCTCCCCTTTGTCTTAAGTGTATTGACTTTTCATTAACGCCCAGCAGTAGATTCACACTTATATGACATTTACATGGGGTTGGTGGCTCTCAGCTAAATCCAATACTACTGCCTCCTGCTTCACCATTCGTCTCCGAACTGTGGACCTCTCATTGTTGCAAAACTACAATGTCCAGCACAGTGGTCCCCATAATGTGGACCTCCATATGTTACAAAACTCCAACTTCAAGCATGCTGCGAGTAGTAGTTTTGTAACAGCTAGAGGTTAAGCTTGGAGACCACTATGTCACACCATACTGAAAATTAGGGATGCCCTGAATTTTCGGCCAAACACAGGGTTATTGGCAAAATGCCGAAAGGGAACTATGCGCCGAAAACAGGAGTTGTGTGGCTTATTGAAGGAGGAGTCACATATAGTAGGGGCATGGTTTGGGGACAAGCTTCTTCAGAGGAGGTGCCTGCACCCGAGGCCACCGACGGCTTGACCATTATTTTTAATCTAAATGGTCCCCTGATGCTACAGCTGCTGCGACTCCACGCGATTGTCTTTACCTGACATCAAGAGTTCAATTTCCCTGCAGCGCCACCCAGAGAAGAATGAAGCATGAAACAGGTCTCAGAAGTCATGTACAGTGCTCCCTCAAGTTACAATGTTAATTGGTTCCAGGACGACCATTGTATGTTGAAACCATTGTATGTTGAGACCAGAACTCTATGGAAACCTGGTAATTGGTTCTAAAGGCACCAAAATGTCATCCAAAAATAGGAAAAAGTGAGAATTAAAGAAAAATAAGTAGATAACTAATACAGATAAAGCCAATCCTTACATATAAAAGTAATACAGATCTGCTGGGAGCTGTAAATCATTGTCTATGTCAGTGTCTCCCAAGCATGGAGCCTCGAGCTGTTGCAAAACTACAACTCCCAGCATGCCCGGACAGACGAAGGCTGTCCGGGCATGCAGGGAGTTGTAGTTTAGCAACAGCTGGGGGCACCCTGCATGGAAAACACTGGTCTATGTAGAGGACAGGAGCTTCCTTGGGGTCCTGTACAGTACACGCAGTGTCCAAAAAAAGTAACATGGAGTCGCCCTCACCTGGTGTCCAGAGGAGCAGCTAACCCTGGTACAGGTAAAGAGTACAGAACATGTAATACCTCCCTGTACTGTAGGGGGCGCTACCAGACAGCCAGTCAGTGCATGCACTTCAGTAATACAGGTAATGAGTGCAGAACATGTAATACCTCCCTGTACTGTAGGGGGCGCTACCAGACACCAGTCAGTGCATGCACTTCAGTAATACAGGTAAAGAGTACAGAACATGTAATACCTCCCTGTACTGTAGGGGGTGCTACCAGACACCAGTCAGTGCATACACTTCAGTAATACAGGGGTTTTACCAGTGAATGCCCATTCTGATTGGTCAGTTCTTCCAGCCATTGACACGTTTCGCAGATTCCATAGCATTGTATGTAGAGTCTAGTTTCAACTTCCAATGGTCCAGAAAAGACCATTGTATGTTGAAACTATTGTATGTTGAGGCCATTGTAAGTTGAGGGATCACTGTAGTTTGTGTGTTTAATGCGTGGAAGTGCCAGGTCATCCAGACAGAGATTGTCTTTGTAGCCAAACTTCTCTGGCTAATAGACGATTTGAGGTGGAGCTGACGGGAATTTTACCCCTTTTACCTCTTATCCAGTAATAACAAATTTCACTGGGACCGGACAAATTACAAGGGTCATGTAGATAATACATATGAAAGTATAGAATGTTTACTTCCGGCTCCTGAAATTAATAGACAATGACGGTCTATACCCCAAAATGGCTCCAGTAGCGATTGCATAGCAAACACCACAATGGTTTCTTGTCTCGTGGGATGAGCCCGGCCTTGGGTTGAGAAGCGAAGGCTCCTAACACTAAGCTTGGCCCTTCACCCATTCATACAACCCCATCCCGTATATATATTCCCTCTGTACTGAAATGCTACGGCCCTTTCATCTAGATGTAATATGTGGCCGGTCACTGGTATAAGTCACATAACAAGCGACGTGCTGTTCTCACCGACTCATAAAAAGATCCAGCACTTTGAACTGGAGCGGCGGAGATGAAAGAGACACAGATAACAAGGAGTCATAAACATTTCTCTGACAAAATATGTGATGACATAAAAACCTGAGAATGATCTAATCTGCCGCTATCTACGTGAATCATACACAATGTACACATGGGCCCAGCCAACACTGATCGTGACACAAAGGGAAGCAGAGATGACACGGGCCCTCATCTGTGTCCCTATATGTTCCCCTACTGACTCCACATGGACAGGGTTTGTGTGTGTTCGGCCCCTTTCACACTACAGGTATCATCCTGTAAAAAACCTCCATTATTACTCCCGGCAAAAACTCCTGAAAACGGCCGTTCAAAAATCCCATTCACGTCAATGGGAATTTTTGAACATCCTTTTGCATCAGTTATGTCCATTTTTACTAATGTCCATTATTTTTTGCCGGCACAAAAGACGGTGCATGCACAAATTTTTGGTCAGGCAAAAAATTGTGAAAAACCTGACGTTAAAATTTAACATTGAAGTCTATAGGAAACCGGACGTTCAAACAAAAACATCCGATATCAGTTATAGTCAGGTTTTTTTAACATATGTTTTTTTTGTACTGCGCATGCTCAGTACAGCTTTACAAAAAAAGGGTTAAAAACCTGATTAAAAAAACGGATGTAACTGGTAACGGATGATAACGGATGAACATCAGGTTGTTTTTTTTTTTTAAAGAAAAAAGCCATTAAAAAGTTATCATCCGTTATTAGGCTGGGTTCACACTACGATTTTCTATACAGTTTTTTTAAATCAGGTTTTTGATAAAAAAACGGATTTCTCAAAACCTAAACTGTATCAAAACGTGTGTACAAAGTTTTATCTGTATACGGTTTGAAAAATGATGTCCGGTTGCATCCATTTTTTAAGAAAAAAAACGTATACGTTTTGAACTTTTCACTCCATTATGAATAAAGTTTCACATGTTTGATTGAAATTCCAAGAAAAAAAAACTGTGCAAGGAGTCAAAAACTGTATGGTAAAAACTGGATGGAACCGTATGCACGGTCTGTACGGTTCCCATTGACTCCCATGTTAAAAAAAACACGTATACGGGTCAATACAGTTTTTCACCTGGACCAAAGACCGTGGTAGGCCACGGTTTTCTGTCCAGAAAAAAAAAAAAAAGTTAAAAACCGTGTGGCGTGAAAAACGGAGACAACCGAATGCAATATGGTGCATACGGTTTTGAATGGAAAGTCTATGGCCACGGTTTTCTGTACGGTTTTTTGAAAAAAAAAACTTATCCAAAAACTGTATAGAAAATCGTAGTGTGAACCCAGCCTTACCAGTTATTGCATCAGTTTTTTTTTCCATCCGTTATTGTAAAATAACAGCAGTAAAAAAGCAGGATGATACCTGTAGTGTGAAAGGGGCCTTAGGCTGGGTTCACATCACATTTTTCCCCATACGGGAACACATACGGCAGCGGAGAGCTAAAAACTTGCGCTCCCGTATCCCTGCGCATGCGGTCCCGTATGTAATTAATTTCAATGAGCCGACCGGAGTGAACCGATCTGCTCATTTTTCCCCCGTATGCCGTTTTCAACCGTACCTAAAACCACAGTCAACCTACGGTTTTAGGTACGGTAGAAAACGGCATACGGGGGAAAAATGAGCAGATCAGTTCACTCCGGTCGGCTCATTGAAATTAATTACATACGGGACCGCATACGCAGGGATACGGGAGCGCAAGTTTTTAGCTCTCCCCTGCCGTATGCGCTCCTGTATGGGGAAAAACGTGATGTGAACCCAGCCTTACTCAAACATTATGAAAAATAGACTGAAATGCTATTTATTATTGAGTTTCACAATCCAAGCAGATCATTAGATCACTATTCGTAAAGACGTGTTTGACCAGACACTGAAAATATTTGATCGCTCCGGGGTCTTACTATTGAGACCCACTGCGATTGGTAGCTGGGGAAGTGAGCGGCATTTTACTTGACTACTTGGTCGACCGCCAGTTCTGACCTTTTTGCTACAAAATGCTTACAGCTATAAGGTCGAATTTGATGACCACCCGGGTGTGAGCTGCACGCTGTTGCAAACTTTCCCAGCTTATACCTAACAATCGCAGTGGGTCCAAGAAGTTAGACCAGGTGCGATCACAACATTTGACACGTCTGGGCAAAATGTTAAGTTTGTGCTAAAATGATCTTATGGCTAAATGTACATCTGCATCTGAGGCTTCATAACAGTACGTTTACTAAAGAAAAAGTGTGCGAGCGGTCCGTTGCGCAACAGACACGAATAGATCCCGACAGATCATATTGATTTTAATGAAGTCCGTCTGGTGCCGGCTTATTAGAAGTATTTGAACATACAGGAGATAACGACTTGCAGTATTTCTTTTATCTGTTCATGTCCCAAGGGATTGTATGAACAAAGCGCCAACGGAGATGCAAACTTATCCGTAGACTGTTCGCACCTATTCATACAATAGGTGATAACTGATCAGTAGAGGTACAACTGTTGGGAGCCCAACTTATCCTGAGACTCCAGTGGAGAACCCCTTTAAGGGAGCTGTTGCAAAACTACAACTCCCAGCAAAACTACAACTCCCAGCTTTAGTGACCCTAGTGGGGAAGCACTGCTTTAAAGTGATGTTCATGCAATAGAAGACAAAGTGCACTAGTGTACAATGTAGACCCTGTTTATACATCGTGTTAGTGATGTGTGTCTAGCGTGTACGTCGGGAAAAGCTCCAGGTGTATACGCTAGGAGTATTCATAGAGCTCCACTCACCTGACATCGGACTATTTTAAATCACTTAAAGGGGTAGTCCAGTGGTGAAAAACTTATCCCCTATCCTAAGGATAGGGGATAAGTTTGAGATCGCGGGGGCTCCGACCGATGGGGCCCCCTGCGATCTCTCTGTACGGGGGCCAGGCTCTCCAGCCAGATAGCGGGTGTCAACCACCGCATGAAGTGGCGGCCGACACGCCCCCTCAATCCATCTCTATGGTAGAGCCGGAGATTGCCGAAGGCAGCGCTCCGGCGCTGCCATAGAGTTGTATTGAGGGGGTGTGTTAGCCGCCGCTTCGTGCGGAGGTCGACACCCGTACAGTCGGGGCCCCGTACAGGAGGTCGCGGGGGGCCCCAGTGGTCGGACCCCCCGCCATCTGCAACTTATCCCCTATCCTTAGAATAGGGGATAAGTTGTTCACCACTGGATATCTCCTTTAAAAAAAAAAATTCCATGGAAGAGTATACAGTAATTTATACTGTACAGTAGATTTTATTTGAATGAGTGGACCCTATAAAGCAACATAATGCTGTACTGACATCAAGATTTTTGCATCCGTCGAATGTACTGTTAAATTAAATTACCTAAAATTATACATACGGTAAAACACTTTCACACACTTTGTCCATTTTATTAATAAAAAAATTTCTGTTTTGCCTGATCTTTCTAGACTCTAAGCTACTGCGTGTTTAAAAATAAAAAATAAAATAAAATAAAAAACGTGACTGCACAACGCATCATTTCTATCACATGTGCAGTGATACGATTCAACACCATTCAGGCCCCTTTCAGACTACCGTTATCCACCTGTAAAAAACCCCGTCACCAACTCCAGTCAGAAAGACCATAAAACTGCCGTCAAAAAATCCCATTCACGTCAATGGGATTTTTTGACCATGCTTTAGCATCAGTTACGTCCCGTTGTAACTAACAAATGTTATTTTTGACGGGGCAAATATCGGTGCATGCACAAATTTTTGTCCCGCCAAAAATAACTGTGGAATAACGGACGTTAAATTTTTATCACTTAAGTCTATGGGCGACGGATGTTCACAAATGATATCCGTTATTGTCTTTTTTTTATGTTCCGTTATGATCCATTATTGCTACTGAGCATGCTCAGTACAGCATTACAACCGGGAAGTCACATGGAAATAAAATAACGGACTACAATGGTGCATGACGGGTGGCACATGTCCGTTATTTTGACAGAATGCCCGTCAAAATTTATCATCAGTTGTATTCAGTTATGTCATCCATTTTCTTCATGACCCGTTATTGCTGAATACAGGAACATAACGTCAGAATGCAGGAACATAACGGTGGTGTGAAAGTGGCCTTACATAGCAGGGGTGTGGAAATTTAAAAAAACTACTTGTCCACGGGACTAAAACTGAGCACAATCTACTTGTCCTTCATGACGATCCACTTGTCCTGGCCTATATTCGCTTTTACACTCGTTTTTTTCCTCCTCACCCTATAATAGCCATAACTACCTACTATAATGATACCTTTTAATTATTCCATAACATATGCTCCGAAACAAAATAAAAAATTATTGGTGAAGTAAAATTGAAATAGTAAAAGATAATTTTGCAAATTTGGTGGATAACTTTTCTACATCATTTACTTAATTTACTTATTTTATTTACTTATTTATTACCTTATATGTTGGTTGAGCTAACATGTTATTTTGATACTTTAGGCCGGCCTGATTACAGCAATACCAGATCTTATATTTTCTATCATGTTTTACTAATTTCATTTTTTTTTAAGTTTCTCGAATTTTTTTTATTGACATTTTCTGTCCCCTGTAGCTTTTTTTTTACCCCGCATACCAGGCTGTATGAGGGCTCATTTTTTGCTCCATAATCTGTTTACTGTATCGGTATCATTTTGGTATTGATCTGGCTTTGTAATCGCTTTTGACTTTTTCTGGGATATTATAAAAATTGCAATTCTGTGTTTTTTTTTCTCTACATATACCTCATTTACCGTATGGGATACATAATGTTATATTTTAATAGGTCGTACAATTACGCACGCAGCAATACTAAATATGTTTATTTTTACTATGTTTACATAGGAAAAGCAGGCGATTTGAACTTTTAATATGGAAGGGGTTAATGTGTGTCTTTTAAACTTATTAAAAAAAATTTTTTGCACACTTTAATAGTCACTTAGGGGACTTTTAGAAGGAATCATTAGATTCCTCATACAGATCAATAGAGTTCTATTGAACTCCATTGATATCTGTGTGCTCTGCGATACATTGATAGAGCCTAGTCCAGCCAGGTTCTATCAATGACAGAGCCACAGACACCAGGCAAGCAGAGGTAAGCCCTCCAGCCACCTCTATAGTGGATCACCCCCTGCAAGGGGGAATGGGGATTCACCCCTTTAGATGCCGCTGTCAGCTTTGACAGCGGCGATCAAAATGGTTAATAGCCAGCCACATGCTGATTATTAGCGGCGGCCCCCAGCTACTGAAAACTTCTGGGGGCTGCAGAGTATGGAGCGGGCAGGAGTCAGAAGCCCGCTCCACACACCCCTCTGAGTGCCGCCGTGCTTGTCGGGCGCCCAGAACTGCATGTCCCGGGCATCGGGCGATAGTAATTCCACATTACTGCTAAGACAATGTTTGAAATAAATGGATATTATTAAAATCTGAATAGAGGTGAAAATAAAATTGTTCATAACCACGATTTTCCACCCCAAAAATTGGACCATTACAAACAGAGCCAAAATGGGTGCATGTGTTGAATATGCTTAGTCAGTGGATATATATATATATATATATATATATATATATATATATATACACACGATTCTATAAGATTTTCAAGGATAGAATTGTCTGGACTCAACGAATCCCAAAAACATCATGATGTGAATGTGGCCCAAGCCTATGACTGGAGGGTGTGTTTCCCCCTACGTATACATCAAGAGGCCGTAGCCTGATGGGAAGAGGATATCTGATGTTTAGAATGATGCCCCATTATAAGTCAATGTGGTCCTCCAGGGCGGTAACAATATCCACGGCATGACAGATCCAGGCCTGTGCCATGACTTCCATCCAGTATCCATGTGATCTCTACATCTGCCCCACCATCACCGCGCGGTCATCTCCCAGCACCGCACTCTGAAGTGACAATCATGTCTCATCCACACTGTAGACCAGTATTTCCCAGCCAGGGTGGCTCTAGCTGTTGCCAAACTGCAACTCCCAGCATGGCCGGACAGCCGAAGGCTGTCTGGGCATGCTGGGAGTTGTCGTTTTGCAACATCTGGAGGCACCCTGGTTGGGAAACACTGGTGTAAACATTAGACAACACAAGGGTAGCCAGTATGGAAAATCTTCATTTTATCACATCAAGTGCACAGAACTAAAGTAAATCTATGTATGTTCTACTGGTGACCAACCAACCCTCCATTAAAAGGGTATTCCAGGAAAAAAAAAATTTATTTTTTTTATATCAACTGGCTTATGAAATGTAAACAGATTTGTAAATTACATCTATTAAAAAAATCTTAATCCTTCCAATAATTATCAGCTGCTGAAGTTGAGTTGTTCTTTTCTGTCTGGCAACAGTGCTCTCTGCTGACATCTCTGCTTGTCTCAGGAACTGCACAGAGTAGAAGAGGTTTGCTATGGGGATTTGCTTCTACCCTGGACAGTTCCCGAGACAGGTGTCATCAGAGAGCACTTAGACAGAAAAGAACAACTCCACTTCAGCAGCTCATAAGTAATGAGAGGATTAAGATTTTTTAATAGAAGTAATTTACAAATCTGTTTAACTCTCTGGAGCCAGTTGATAAATATAAAAAAAAAAAGGTTTTTCCAGGATAACCCCTTTAACCCTGCGTGTAAACTGTGCAGCATCCAGTGACATCACATGACCCATATGCTGCCCAGCTGCAATATTTACATATGGAAAGGCACAGTTAATATTGGCGAATATTACATTATAATCCAATGTTGTATTGATATAATACCAAAATAAGCACAATTTTCTAGAATACAAGTTAATTCAAGTGTCAGGAAGAGATCCAGTCTGGCAGTCAGCACGTGAAAGTGGCTGCCAGGGTTTGCTGGGAGTTGTAGTTTTTGCAAGAGCTGGAAAGCAAAGATATAAGCTTCATTTAAAGGAAATCTCCACTATGGCCGACTGATCCAGACGCCTCTGGTTACGACCAATACCAACATAACCGTACCATTCTCTATGTACAACTTTACCCGAATACACTCCTGGGGGCTGGATTGGTACTTAAGCCCTTAACGACACAGAACGTATATTTACGTCCTGCGCCGGCTCCCGCGATATCAAAGCTGACCGCCGCTTCTAAAGTGAAACTATACCGGCTAGTCAGTCGGGCTGTTCGGGACCGCCGCGGTGAAATCGCGGCATCCCGAACAGCTTACAGGACACAGGGAGGGCCGTTACCTGCCTCCTCGGTGTCCGATCGACAAATGACTGCAGGCAGAAGCAGTAAAGCACCGATAACACTGATCACAGGCGTATTAATACATGCCAGTGATCAGCATGAGAGATCAGTGTGTGCAGTGTTATAGGTCCCTATGGGACCTATAACTGCAAAAAAAAAAAAGTGAATAAAGATCATTTAACCCCTTCCCTAATAAAAGATTGAATCACCCCCCTTTTCCCATAAAAAAAATAAAACCGTGTAAATAAAAAAAAAAATTAACATATGTGGTATCGCCGCGTGCGTAAATGTCCGAACTATAAAAATATATTATTAATTAAACCGCATGGTCAATGGCTTGCGCGCAAAAAATTCCAAAATCCAAAAAAGCATATTTTTGGTCACTTTTTATACCATTAAAAAATGAATAAAAAGTGATCAAAAAGTCCGATCAAAAACATCATACCGATAAAAACTTCAGATCAAGGCACAAAAAATGAGCCCTCATACCGCCCCGTACGTGGAAAAATAAAAAAGTTATAGGGGGTCAGAAGATGACATTTTTAAACGTATACATTTTCCTGCATGTAGTTATGATTTTTTCCAGAAGTGCGACAAAATCAAACCTATATAAGTAGGGTATCATTTTAACTGTATGGACCATCATTTTTACCGAAATATGCACTGCGTAGAAACGGAAGCCCCCAAAAGTTACAAAATGGCGTTTTTTCTTTTGTCGCACGATTTTTTCCGTTTCGCCGTGAATTTTTGGGTAAAATGACTAATGTCACTGCAAAGTAGAATTGGTGACGCAAAAAAATAAGCCATAATACGGATTTTTAGGTGGAAAATATAAAGGGTTATGATTTTTAAAAGGTAAGGAGGAAAAAACGAAAGTGCAAAAACTGAAAAACCCTGAGTCCTTAAGGGGGTTAAAGGGATTGTTCACGATGGTTTGGTAGAGCCGCAGTTGGGTAGCGTCAAGAGTTAATACTAGAATGAGGTTTCTTTTGGGCACTTCTAGACATAATGGGGCGAGATATAGCAAAATCTGTGTAGAGGAAGAGTGGAGCAGTTGCCCGTAGCAACAAGATTGTTTCTTCACCTTCCAGAGGCTTAAAAATAAATAAAATAAAAAGGGATCTGATAGTTACTCATGGCAACCTGTGTTTTGCTAAATCTCGGGACAAGGTAAGTACTGTTGTCAGTGTCACCTGAACTGTCAGTACTGACAGGTTAGTGCACGTGACACTGGTGACAGATTTCACAAGGCTGCAGAATTTCTTATTTAAAAAAGAAATCAATTTTATTTATTTTTTAATCTGGATTTTAAATCCTGATAGAATAACCCTAAACAGTGGTCTCCAAAATGTGGACCTACGGCTGTTGCAAAACTACAACTCCCAGCATGCCCTGACAGCTGCTGCTGGAAGTCACTTGCAACAGCTGGAGGTACACAGTTTGGAGACCACTGCCATAATGCTGTGTTTGTCAACGCGAGGCTCTCTGGCTGTTGCAAAACTACAACTTCCAGCATGCCCCGACACCCGCAGTGTTACCCAACATGTGTCTCTCCAGCTACAACTCCCATCATGCACTCACAACCACAGCGTTTCCGAAACCGGCAGCTCTCCGCAACGTCCACGAAGCCCTAGACAGTCATCAGTTGACATCTACAAAACAATCTGGAGCACGTATCTCCATGCCGTACCGCGCTTTTGCCACATCTGAGAGAATTTCCGAAAACAGGACAAACGTTTACAAAAGTTGTTATGGAAACGACAGTTGCGCAAAATATATATATTTATTTTTGCGGAATTTGTAAGCACAATAATAAAGCTAAAAATTTACGTAGGCGCGAGATTTACGTTGCAGTTTACGATAAAGTTTTCACAACTCCCAGCAGAACCTGACAGCCACAGTGTTGCCCAATTCGGGTGGGTCTCCAGCTGTTGCATAACTACAACTCCCATCATACACTCAAAACCACAATGGTTCCTAACCTGTAGTTCCAGAACTACAACACCCATCAAGCCCCAGGACAGTTTTCAGCTCTCCTGCTGTTACAAAACTACAACTCCCAGCAGGACGACACCAGCAGTGTACGCCAACCTGTGTCTCTCCAGCTGTCACAAGACTACAAGTCCCATCATGCACACAACAACCACAGTGTTTCCATCCCCTTGGCAGCTATCCGGCTGTTACAGAACTACAAGGCCCATGAAGTCCTAGGCCTGCCTAGACCAGTGTTCTCCAACCTTTGGCTCTCCTGTTGCAAAACTACAACTTCCAGTATGCCCTGACAACTCCAGCTGTTGCGTAACTACTACCACCATCATGCAGCAGGTAGCATCTGACAGGAATTGTAGTTTTGCTACAGAGGCTTAAAGCGGACATCTGCAAACCGCAGAACTGCGGCTGTTGCAAAACTACAACTCCCGGCATGCTCGGAAAGTCGATGAGTTTTGCAACAGCTGGGGGCACCCTTCTTTGGGACACACTGATCTAGTGTTTGGGGGATCCTAAATTTCCTTTAATGGCTATCCGAGCATGATGGGGGATGTAGTTTCACAAGGAGGTCCATGGTTTGGAGAACATTGCCTTAATGTTCAATCAATCATCGGTTGATCTCTAAGACGCTATATGTGGCGCACATATCTCCGTAGCAACTGTCTGCAAAACGCGGACCCCCAGCTGTTGCAAAACTACAACTCCCAGCATGACCGGACAGCCGTTGGCTGTCCGGTCATGCTGGAAGTTGTAGTTTTGCAACAGCTGGGGGCAGCCTTCTTTGGAAAACACTGATCTAGTGTTTGGGGGGGCTCCTAAATTTCCTCCAATGTCTATCCGGGCATGCTGGGGGTTGTAGTTTCGCAAGGAGATCCACAGTTTGGAGACCATTGCCTTATATATCTTACCGTCATCGTTCGGCGCACGTATCTCCGTATCGTACCGCGCTTTTACCACATTGGAGAGAATTTTACGGAAAAAAAATTAATTAAAAAAAATTAAAACACCACGAACATATAAAAAATTTGCTACGAAAATGCTTTATTTTTTTCCGCACGCCAACGACAATAAAGCAAAGATTTACGTAGAGTAGGCGCAAAATGTTATGGTTACGTTTAGCAGCACTAATCGTACACATACAAGTCACATCATGTGACCTGGGGGCAAAGAAATAAATATATAAACAGGTCTGTGGATGAGCCCCGGCAGAGGGTAGGTAGGCCCCGGGGGCAGCAGGCACTACAGGACGGGGCTCTCCGGCCTCCACACTCCGCGGCCTCCACCAGCGCTCGCCTGCGAAGTTTCCTCCCAGCATGATGATGACCCCCCTCGGCTCCCGTCTCACTCACCTCTCCCTGAAAACAAGCCGGCTCTCCTCCCGGGATAGTGCGGCCGGGCCGTCGTCTTCCTCCGCTCCAGCGCCACCCATCAAGCTTTCAGCTCCGGCGGCGGCGGAGAAGGGAGACGGAGACGAAAACAAAGCGAACGCTGCGGGCCGGCAGCCATGCCCCGGCGAGCTCCTGTTGGCGAGTGCGCTGTGTGAGTGAGGCAGAGAGTGAGCAGCAACGCCGTGCGCGCTCTGGCGTCTCTGCGTCACTGTGGTGAGGGGAGGGTCAGAGAGGGAGGAGCCGGGGGCGCGCACGCTGACGTAGGGGAGCTGAGGCGCGCGGAGGCGAGTTCGCTCTTCCCGCCACACGCGCGTCCCCTGACTGGAAAGAAACCTGTTCCCCATTACCATCCCTGATCCTGTCACATCTCTGAGGAGAATCACAGGGAAGGAAGCGGCTGAGGAGGCCTCCACTACCACAGCCTGGTCACGGGTAGACGGGCAGTCGGATAAATCATTTTCGGCGTAGTATGAGTCGACGCTTTTTCAGTGGCTAACTCTTTAAAGGAGTACTCTGTTGAAAATCAACTTATCAAAGAAAAACAATACTTTTCATAAAGGAGTGCTCTCTCTGAGGAGAATCACAGGGAAGGAAGTGGCTGAGGAGGCCTCTCATACCACGGCCTGGTCACGTGTCCAATATGGTAGACAGGCAGTCGGGATAAATAATTTTCGGCATAGCTTTAGTCGACACTTTTTCGGTGACTAACTCCTTAAAGGAGTACTCTCTCTAAGGAGAATCACAGGGAAGAAAGCGGCTGAGGAGGCCTCCACTACCACAGCCTGGTCACGTGTCCAATATGGTAGAAGGGCAGTCGGGATAAATAATTTTCGGCGTAGTATAAGTTGTCGCTTTTTCAGTGGCTAACTCTTTAAAGGAGTACTCTGTCGAAAATCAACTTATCAAAGAAAAACAACACTTTTCTTAAAGGAGTACTCTCTGAGGAGAATCACAGGGAAGGAAGCGGCTGAGGAGGCCTCTCATACCACGGCTTGGTCACGTGTCCAATATGGTAGACGGCAAACGGGATGATTTGGCATAGCTTTAGTCGACACTTTTTCAGTGACTCCTTAAAGGAATACTCTCTCTGAGGAGAATCACAGGGAAGAAAGCGGCTGAGGAGGCCTCCACTACCACAGCCTGGTCACGAATCCAATATGGTAGACGGGCAGTCAGATAAATCATTTTCGGCGTAGTATGAGTCAATGCTTTTTCAGTGGCTAACTCTTTAAAGGAGTACTCTGTCAAAAATCAACTTATCAAAGAAAAACAACACTTTTTCTTAAAGGAGTACTCTCTCTGAGGAGAATCACAGGGAAGGAAGCGGCTGAGGAGGCCTCATACCACAGCTTGGTCACATGTCCAATATGGTAGACGATCTTCTAGTAGAAGGAGAAACCCCAGTCTACAGACACGAAGGCAGACTTGGTAGATATGGAAATAAATAAAAGTTCTTTATTCTAGATACAGCGCTAGGACTACGCGTTTTGAGGGGTGGTACGCGTAGTCCTAGCGCTGTATCTAGAATAAATAACTTTTATTTATTTCCATATCTACCAAGTCTGCCTTCATGTCTGTAGACTGGGGTTTCTCCTTCTACTACAAGATCCCGGGTGAAGCGCTGTGTGAAGCCTTTCTTTCTCTCAGCCCGCAAATCCTGCGGATGTCCTGCATCTACCTCCACACCGACCAAAGGTTACTTTCGGACGGGAGGGCTTCTGGCTGCACCCCGGCTATTTGGCCATTATACAGGGCGATAAGCGATATTAGATGTTGCACTCTAAGTGCAACATCACAAGGTGAGCACGCACTCACGCAATCTGTTTTTCCTAGTTTCATCATACTTACGGCACTTAGGTGTGCACCTCTGTCTGTTTTTTCCTCTATACAAGATTCAATATGGTAGATGCGCAGTCGGAATAACTCATTTTCGGCGTAGTATAAGTCGTCGCTTTTTCAGTGGCTAACTCTTTAAAGGAGTACTCTGTCGAAAATCAACTTATCAAAGAAAAATAACACTTTTCTTAAAGGAGTACTCTCTCTGAGGAGAATCACAGGGAAGGAAGCGGCTGAGGAGGCCTCTCATACCACGGCTTGGTCACATGTCCAATATGGTAGACGGGCAGTCGGGATAAAGTATTTTCGGCATAGCTTTAGTAAACACTTTTTCAGTGACTAAAGAGGAGTATTCTGGCGAAAATCAACTTATCAAAGAAAAACAACACTTCTTAAAGGAGTACTCTCTCTGAGGAGAATCACAGGGAAGGAAATGGCTGAGGAGGTCTCTCATACCATGGCCTGGTCACGTGTCCAATATGGTAGACGGGCAGTCGGATAAATCATTTTCGGCGTAGTATAAGTCGTCGCTTTTTCAGTTGCTAACTCTTTAAAGGAGTACTCTTGAAAATCAACTTATCGAAGAAAAACAACACATTCCTTTAATGAGTACTCTCTCTGAGGAGAATCACAGGGAAGGAAGCGGCTGAGGAGGCCTCCACTACCACGGCCTGGTCACCTGTCCAATATGGTAGACGGGCAGTCGGATAAATCATTTTCGGCGTAGTATAAGTCGTCGCTTTTTCAGTGGCTAACTATAAAGGAGTACACTGGTGAAAATCAACTTATCGAAGAAAAACATATTCCTTAAAGGAGTACTCTCTCTGAAGAGAATCACAGGGAAGGAAGTGGCTGAAGAGGTCTCATACCACGGACTGGTCATGTGTCCAGTATGGTAGATGAGCAGTCGGATAAATCATTTTCAGCGTAGCTTTAGTCGACACTTTTTCGGTGACTAACTCCTTAAAGGAGTACTCTGGTGAAAATCAATTTATCGAAGAAAACAACACTTTTCTTAAAGGAGTGCTCTCTCCGAGGAGAATCATACCACGGCCTGGTCATCTGTCCAATATGATAGATGGGCAGTTGGGATAAATCATTTTCGGCATAGCTTTAGTCGACACTTTGTCAGTGACTAACTCCTTAAAGGAGTACTCTGGTGAAAATCAACTTATCGAAGAAAAACAACACATTCCTTAAAGGAGTACTCTCTCTGAGGAGAATCACAGCGAAGGAAGCTGCTGAAGAGGTCACTCATACCACGGACTGGTCATGTGTCCAAAATGGTAGATGGGCAGTCGGATAAATCATTTTCAGCGTAGTATTAGTCAACGCTTTTTCAGTGGCTAACTCTTTAAAGGAGTACTCTGTTGAAAATCAACTTATCGAAGAAAAACAACACATTCCTCAAAGGAGTACTCTCTCTGAGGAGAAACACAGGGAAGCGGCTGAGGAGGCCTCTCATACCACGGCCTGGTCACGTGTCCAATATGGTAGATGGGCAGTTGGGATAAATAATTTTCGGCGTAGTTTTAGTCAACGCTTTTTCAGTGACTATCTCCTTAGAAGATTCACTTTTCCACAGGAGATGGGATAAGTAGCTGATTGCAGGGAGTCTGACCACTTTTTTCTCCTCCCTTTCTAATGATAACGCTTTCAAATTTCTACATACAGACCCACATGGGGCTTGTTTTTTGCACCACCAATTTTACTTTGTAATTACATCACTAAATTTTGCCACCAAATCTACGGTGAAACAAAAAATTTGTGGAACAAAAAGAAAAGAAAAAAAAGAAACGATTTTGGGGGCTTACCTTTCTACGCAGTGCACGTTTTTATAAAATTTACAGATTATCTTTATTTTGTAGGTTTTTTTAAATTGAAACTTTTTGTTTGAAAATCAGTATACTTAACTCCTTAAAGGGGTACTCCCCTGGAAAACATTTTTTTTAATCACCTGGTACCAGAAAGTTAAACAGATTTGTAAATTAAACCAAAGAAGAAGGCAAACTCGGCACTGCTAAGTCTGTGCTTGGGCAACTGGTTGAGGTAAGGGGTCACGGTTTCTGCGGATAGAACTCAGGTAGTGCTCTGACTATATATGCAGTAAGATAATCTTGATAGAAGAAATGAAGAAAAAGTCGGCAACTCACCAGCGCTGGTTCATGTGAGGTTTTCCTTTATTGTGGCATACTCGCAAGCAATTGCAGGGGAGAGACAGACAAGTGGGGGGGGGGGTACAGGTGGGCAACGGAACCGTTTCACACGATGGTCGTGCTTCTTCGGGCCTCAGTTGCAGAGTGGATCATAAGGTCGTTAAATACAGGTAAGTAACTCTGTTCAACCTATCCACAATGACTACGTATATCGTGATGTCATAAAGGGGTGGTAACCATACAAGGTACTGACCGGCCTTAATAAGACTAATTAAAAGACAAAAAAAAGTGCAAAAATGTAAAACAAGGGGCCAAATCGACCTTATCATTAAGGCCCAAAGGTCCACAAGCGTCTGTTTTTAATATCCAATAGGTCTCTTTTTGTAAGAGAAACCTATCTAAGGAGATACCTGGTTTGGGCTCCACCTTCTCCAGGCCTGCGAATGTCAATACGTCAGGGTTTGCTCCGTGGGCTTCAACGACATGACTGATCAGACGTGGGGCTCCCTTACGGGTACGTAATGAATACATGTGTTCTCTGACACGGTTAAACAACTGTCTGATAGTTTTGCCGATATAAAAATATCCACACGGGCAAAATATGACGTATACGACGAACTTAGATCTACAGGTAATAAGTGAACTCACTGTGTGCATATAACCACCTAGACGCATATATTTCTGTTTTGTATTGTACTTGCAGAAATTATAGTTATTGCATGGGTAGTTCCCTATTGGGGCTGCACTCTTTAACCATGACTCGTTTTTCTTTTCATTCTCCTTCCTTTTTAATATATCTCCTAATGTCACATTCTTTTTGTAAGTGATCAAGGGCTTCCTCATTGCGACTTTATTTAGTGTCTCATCATTCTCTATAATGAACCAGTTACGTCTGACTGCTTGGTTAATAATATTATTTACAGGAGAATTTATAAATACAAATCGTTTCTCATCATCAGAGATTAAAGTTTTGATTTTACGGTTTTTGTATTTAACTAGATCTTCTCTCTTGCACCTATCCGCTCTTTGTCTTGCTGTAAGTATGAGTTCTTCTGGATACTGTCTTTCACATAACCTACTCTGCAGTTCGTCCGCTTGTAGCCTGTATGTCTCATCTGACATATTATTTCTTCTCAAGCGGACGAACTGTCCATAAGGAATTCCTTTTTTAACAGTTTCGGGGTGCGAGCTGGCATAATGAAGGAGGGTATTTTTAGCAACTGCTTTACGGTATCCCTCGCTAGTTATACGATCTTGCTCGATAAATAATCTAATATCGAGAAACTCGAAATTCAATAAAGTTTCAATAGGAGTACTGTCTAAAAAAAAAACGGTGAAAAATGAATCCCTGAAAATCCCATACCAGCAAAGTGGTACCATCTCCCAAAAGTCCATAAGGGACTGAGCCCACCCCCCGGGAGACCTATAGTCTCAGGGATGGGCTCAGTCACTGAACATCTGTCCCGCTATACAGATTGGTTGCTCCGTCCCCTTCTCATGTCTATCCCTGCTTACATCAAGGACTCTCGACATCTCCTCCAGCTAGTAGAACAACTTAGCTGGGAACCAGGCTGGAGTCTATGCTCTATAGATGTGGTCAGTCTCTACACCCGCATTCCACATAATGCGGGTGTGGAGGCTGTCCGGGAATATCTCGAGAGCATTAATAAGTCTGCTGCCTTTACTGATTTTGTTTGTGATGCTTTAAGGTTTATTTTAACTAATAGCACTTTCAAATATGGAGAACAATGGTACAGACAGGACACCGGGACCCCGATGGGGACACCGGTGTCCTGTACGTACGCTAATCTATTCCTAGCCGTGTTGGGAAAAAAACCTTGTATACAAGTACTAACCCCTTTTTGAAATTTATTAAGTCTTACTCCCGTTTTGTTGATGACATATTGGTGGTGTGGTCGGGCACAGAAGCCCAGTTTTCTGAATTTGTTAGTTATTTTAATAGTGCCAACACCACCAATATGTCATTTACATACCAGTATGGAGGCGAATCAATCGAGTTTCTCGATATTAGATTATTTATCGAGCAAGATCGTATAACTAGCGAGGGATACCGTAAAGCAGTTGCTAAAAATACCCTCCTTCATTATGCCAGCTCGCACCCCGAAACTGTTAAAAAAGGAATTCCTTATGGACAGTTCGTCCGCTTGAGAAGAAATAATATGTCAGATGAGACATACAGGCTACAAGCGGACGAACTGCAGAGTAGGTTATGTGAAAGACAGTATCCAGAAGAACTCATACTTACAGCAAGACAAAGAGCGGATAGGTGCAAGAGAGAAGATCTAGTTAAATACAAAAACCGTCAAATCAAAACTTTAATCTCTGATGATGAGAAACGATTTGTATTTATAAATTCTCCTGTAAATAATATTATTAACCAAGCAGTCAGACGTAACTGGTTCATTATAGAGAATGATGAGACACTAAATAAAGTCGCAATAAGGAAGCCCTTGATCACTTACAAAAAGAATGGGACATTAGGAGATATATTAACCCCTTAAGGACTCAGGGTTTTTCTGTTTTTGCACTTTTGTTTTTTCCTCCTTACCTTTTAAAAATCATAACCCTTTCAAATTTCCACCTAAAAATCCATATTATGGCAAATTTTTTGCGTCACCAATTCTACTTTGCAGTGACATTAGTCATTTTACACAAAAATTCACGGCGAAACGGAAAAAAAATCATTGTGCGACAAAATCGAAGAAAAAACGCCATTTTGTAACTTTTGGGTGCTTCCGTTTCTACGCAGTGCATATTTCGGTAAAAATGACACCTTATCATTATTCTGTAGGTCCATACGGTTAAAATGATACCCTACTTATATAGGTTTGATTTTGTCATACTTCTGGAAAAAATCATAACTACATGCAGGAAAATGTATACGTTTAAAAATGTCATCTTCTGACCCCTATAACTTTTTTATTTTTCCACATACAGGGCGGTATGAGGACTCATTTTTTGTGCCGTGATCTGAAGTCTGTTTGATTTTTGTTTTGATCTGACTTTTTGATCACTTTTTATTCATTTTTTAATGGTATAACACGTGACCAAAATATGCTTTTTTGGACTTTTAAATTTTTTTACGTGTACGCCATTGACCGTGCGGTTTAATTAACAATATATTTTTATAGTTCGGACATTTACGCACGCGGCAATACCACGTATGTTTATTTTTATTTACACTGTTTTATTTTTTTTTATGGGAAAGGGGGGTGATTCAAACTTTTATTAGGGAAGGGGTTAAATGACCGTTATTAACACTTTTTTTTAAACTTTTTTTTTTTGCAGTGTTATAGGTCCCATAGGGACCTATAACACTGCACACACTGATCTCTTACACAGATCACTGGCGTGTATTAACACGCCTGTGATCAGTGTTATCGGCGCTTGACTGCTCCTGCCTGGATCTCAGGCACGGAGCAGTCATTCGTCAATCGGACACCGATGAGGCAGGTAAGGGCCCTCCCGGTGTCCTGTAAGCTGTTCAGGACGCCGCGAATTCACCGCGTTGGTCCCGAACAGCCCGACTGACTAGCCGGGATAGTTTCACTTTCACTTTAGAAGCGGCGGTCAGCTTTGACCGCCGCTTCTAAAGGGTTAATACCGCACATTGCCGCGATCGGTGATGTGTGGTATTAGCCGCGGGTCCCGGCCGTTGATGAGCGCTGGGACCGACTCGATGTGATGCAGGGTCGCAGTGTGACCCCGCTTCATATTGCGGGAGCCGGCGCAGGAAGTAAATATACTTCCTGCGTCGTTAAGGGGTTAAAAAAAGGAAGAAGAATGAAAAGAAAAACGAGTCGTGGTTAAAGAGTGCAGCCCCAATAGGGAACTACCCATGCAATAGCTGTAATTTCTGCAAGTACAATACAAAACAGAAATATATGCGTCTAGGTGGTTATATGCACACAGTGAGTTCACTTATTACCTGTAGATCTAAGTTTGTCGTATACTTCATATTTTGCCCGTGTGGATATTTTTATATCGGCAAAACTATCAGACAGTTGTTTAACCGTGTCAGAGAACATATGTATTCATTACGTACCCGTAAGGGAGCCCCACGTCTGATCAGTCATGTCGTTGAAGCCCATGGAGCAAACCCTGACGTATTGACATTCGCAGGCCTGGAAAAGGTGGAGCCCAAACCAGGTATCTCCTTAGATAGGTTTATCTTACAAAGAGAGACCTATTGGATATTAAAAAACGAACGCTTGTGGACCTTTGGGCCTTAATGATAAGGTCGATTTGGCCCCTTGTTTTTAATTTTTGCACTTTTTTATGTCTTTTAATTAGTCTTATTAAGACCGGTCAATAACTTGTATGGTTACCGCCCCTTTATGACATCACGATATACGTAGTGATTGTGAATAGGTTGAACAGAGTTACTTACCTGCATTTAACGACCTTATGTTCCACTCTGCAACTGAGGCCCGAAGAAGCACGACCATCGTGTGAAACGGTTCCGTTGCCCACCTGTACCCCCCCCCCCCACTTGTCTGTCTCTCCCCTGCAATTGCTTGTGAGTATGCCACAATAAAGGAAAACCTCACATGAACCAGCGCTGGTGAGTTGCCGACTTTTTCTTCATTTCTTCTATCAAGATTTGTAAATTACTTCTATTTTCCTTCTATTTAAAAATCTCAATCCTTTCAGTACTTATCAGCTGCTATATGCTCCACATGAAGTTCTTTTCTTTTTGTATTTCCTTTCTGTCTGACCACAGTGCTCTCTGCTGACACCTCTGTCCATTTTAGGAACTGTCCGGAGCAGGATAGGTTTGCTATGGGGATTTGGACAGTTCCTAAAATGGACAGAGGTGTCAGCAGAGAGCACTGTGGTCAGACAGAAAAGGAATTAAAAAAAAAAATATCTTCCTCTGGAACATACAGAAGCTAAGTACTGGAAGGATTAAGATTTTTAAATAGAAGCAATTTACTAATCTGTTTAACTTTCTGGCACAAGTTGATTTAAAAATAAAATGTTTTCCAGTGGAGTATCCCTTTAAGGACATAGCCAAACTTATTTTTACATTTTCCTTTTTTTTTTTCTCCTCACTTTCTAAAAGCCATAACACTGCTTAACCCCTTAAGGACATAGCCTATTTTGGCTTTGAGGTTGCAGCCAATTAACAGTTTTGCTTTTTCATTTTTTCCTCCTCAGTGTTTGATATACACTCAGAAATTCTGGTGCCACAGAACTCTGATGCTGTCAGTGGAATTCCACTGCATAGTGTACACTATGGAATTTCAGTGGCGGAGCTGAAATGCAGCCGCCAAAAGAATCATCTAGGTCATTCTTTCAACGAAATCCGTGTGGAATACATTGCTGTCTGTGCGAACCTATCGGTAGGTGTGGGGTACCCTAGGAATCTCTGGCCAGAAAATTCTTTATTCTAAATCTAACCTTAGTCTTTAAAGGGCATTTGAGGGCTTGTTTTTTTGTGCCACCAATTGCACTTTATGATGACATTTCTAATGTTCTCACAAAATTTACAACAAAGCATTTATTTGTGTCTGCTTAGGATGCGAACAGTGATGTGAAAAGGGGAGCTCATATTAACGTTTATTAGATTTCTAATTTAGATAAGACAGCAGTGAGTCTGTTCTGATGGAAACTACTCTGATTAAGAAAGGCTTCCTCATGCCTTATCTTAAGTGATAAATCTAGTGAGCAGTAATATGAGCTGCCCTTCACATTACTGGTCTTGTCCTGAGCAGACAGGAGGGGAGCAGGGACGGCTTCACAGATACAAGGGAGAGAGCACAGCTGATAATGGAAGATCTGGCACTATGGCTCATAGCATATTACGTTGCTTTATTATACTTTTTAATACCATGCACAGGTTGTTGTTTTTTTTCGAGGGACAACCCCCTTTAACTGAGCTTCTACTGTTCTATTATACTTAAGGAGTATATAATCAGTTTGCTTTAGTCAAATGGTTACTCCGTCCTTAAATATCTTATCCCCTATCCAAAAGGTAGGGGATACGATGTCCAAACACGATGGGTCACTGTGTCCTGAACATTTGAGTTCAGAACGGCAGCTTCGGTGATGGTGGTCGTGACATCACCATCATGTCTGTGGGAGAGGGCATGACGGCTGTGGTCGCTCTAGCACAGCCGTTATGCCCCCTCTCATAGACATGAATGTAGAAGTGGGACATAAGTTCACCACCGCCACCTAAAGCCGGCATTCTGAATGCAACGCAAGCGTGTCGGGCTGGAAATTGCCACGGGTCCCTGTGGCTGGACCCCGCCCCCCGCGATCAGACATCTCCCCTATCCTTTGGATAGGGTATAAGATGTCTAGGAGCAGAGTACCCCTTTAAGTATGTCTCTAGGAATATGCATTACACTTTAACTAAACCTGTTAGATTTTTGTAGATTTAGGCAACTAAAATCTAATCACAGTTAGTTGACTATAACTATTTGGATGACTAAAATATAACTTAAACTAAATGTTGTTTTAGTAAAAAAAAACTATGACTAGAACTAAATAAATATATTGTCAAAATTAACAGTTTTGCAGCTTTGCAGTTGACTCGCCAACCTATTCGCCAAAAATAAAAAAACACAACAACTTTGGTGAGGTATAAGAAATACCTGAGGTAGGCTGAGAAATACTAATGTAAGGAAATTGTGTGACTCTCAGAGAGTTATTGAGGGACATTTATCAATATTTGCTTATGTATTCTTTTTTTTAGTAATTTTTTCCTTACTTTTTTTTTGCTTATGTGTGACTTATTTATCATCTGGTTTCAGCCTGTTGATAATTTTCTTTCACGTAAGCAATTTTTCCTTTTTTACTTTGGTAGTAGCTTTTTCTGCTCCATGTTTGAGCTGGAGTAAATTTAGTCAATTTTTAACCCTGTTGCGACTTTTTTTGCGCAGTTGCGACTGTCGCAGTAAATAAATACCTGACTACCCGTAGTCCATTTTAAAATTATTACTACGTAGTTAATTTTTGGAAAACTTGCTTTTCTCGCTTTCCAGTCAAAATGTCGCACGAAAAATTGCGTAGTCGCAGTTGCGACAATTTTGCAACAATTATAGTAAAGAAAACCTGACTAAACCCGTTGATAAATGTCCATAATTATGCTTAGGTCCTGTAATAGAAGGCAGCTATGCCCGCCACTATACCACCAATGTCTAATATGGATGCTTTCGAAAATGTACAATAAAGTGGTCAGTTGTGTCTGTCCAAACCTGATGTATGATGAAACGGGATAGTACACCCTCACATTCCCTCCAACTTAGGCCACATTCACTTCACAATATTTGCCTCTGCCAAACGTATTTTTAAAATGAATGACATGAAATCGTATGCATAAAAATTAAATCGGATGTTTCTAAAAGTCTGACAAAGTCTTGTAGTACATTTTCACACTTTTTTGTCCAGTTTATGTAAAACAAATCTGATCCATTTCATGTTTCTCAAGCTTTCTAAAATAAAAGTGTTTAAATTGTGTTTGATATAAAATACTATTTAAATCAGTTTTTGAATCAGAACAAAAAAGCATGGTTATCCGTCATTTTTTGTCTGGCAAACATGTGATGAGAAAGAAAATGGACCAAAATAGGTGCATGTGTTGGATGTGTTGGATTTTTCAATAGAAGTCAATGGATAGTTCTATACTATTCTATATGGTTTTTAAGTATAAAATCAAATAGACTAGACTTATGTAAAAATCATAATTTGAATGCACCCTTAAAAGCATTGCACCTATGGTTGAAAACAAATTTTGGGTCCAATAATGGGTTCTTGCAGCTGACACAGATGCCACACATTTCTTGCACACTTCTTTCTGCACTTTTTGGGTGGCAGAGATGCAGGTCACATGATCTGGCTTCACCTCTTGGATCTCTCTTCCACTTTAGCCTGCTCAGTTCACAAACGGATGTTAACAGACTGGTGAAATAATGGACACAAAACAGATCTTCCGTTCGCATTTGTCACCATAGACTTTAATGTAAAATGTTGAGCGGACATGTGAGTTCCCTTTGCTGACAGTTTTTTTTTTGACAGAAAAAAACATTGCATGCACTATTTTTTGGTCTGCTCAAAAAACGATCAACAAAATGAATTGATGTAAACTGAGATGAACTGATGATAAAAATGGCCCAATTCAATGGGATAAGTTTATTTCTGCTATTCTGGGATATGTTCACATCAGTGTTACTGAGCTCCATTACAGCTGCTGATAACAGAGCTGGGACAGAGGTTGTGACACTGGACACCAACGGATCCCGACAGGTTCTGATCACTTTCAATGGGGTCCATCAGGGTTCTGTTAACGCTGATGTGAACATAGCCTAATGAGGCCAGACAATGAAGCAGAGAGCACAAATGCATATGTAAACCTGGCCTTAGTCATCACCTGTTTGCCAAAAGTTAACACCTGACCACCTTGGTACGGTATAAGAATAACCTGATGTAGCCTGTGAAATACTAATATGAGGAAATTGTGTGATCCTAAGAGAGTTATTGTTCTCTGGTCCTGTAATAGTTGGAAGGTAGCTGTGTCTGCCACTATACCATCAACAAATAATTATTGCCAGATACTGTTGCTTTGGCAAACGTACCATAAAGTGGTCAGTTGCTTCTGTCCACTCCTGATGTCAGATAAAGCAGATTAGTACACTCTTGTATCCCCTGCAACTAAGGTCAAATTCACAGCACGATTTTTGAGGCACAGACATGTCAGTTGCCGAATCACCCAGTGACTACTTTCAGGTAATTTTCGTAGCATTTCCGAGATTTGACAGACCAAGTTTTTAGTCCAATCCAAAGCTCAGATATGTTTGGAAAATGACCCAAAAGTAGTCACTAGGTGACTACTTTTTCAAGGAAATTTTCAAGGAAAATTGTACCCCAAATAAATAGAGTACTCTGGGCGTGGGTAGCGCTTTATTCATTTTCTGAGGGGTTTCTGAGCACTTGGCAGTGTTCAACAAAGTTCTGTAGAGTATAAGTATAAATTGGGCATTGGCCACGCACTGAGCTCTATTTAGGGGACAATTTCCCTCCATTCTTGGGATCAGAGGGGGTCTGATCAGCACAGGTTAGGTGATAACTTTTGATGTTGGAAATACATTTGTAAATGCTAAAAATACAATTCCTTAAAGGAAAACTGTCATATGTTCAGTCCCGCACTAACCACAGATGCTGACAGATAGTGCGGGGGACGCTGATTCATATGATCCCTACCTTGCCCTGATCAGTCCAGTTGTTCGCCCGCAATCTTAGTATTTCTATATATGCAAATGTGGCTGTAACTGGCACAGACGGGGTTTTCAGTAGCTTTGTGGCACTGTGACGTCAGCGCCGCCCGTCCGCAGCGCCGCCCGCTTATGAATATTCATCCCTCCGTCTTTCCCTCTCCCCACCGTTCCTAACTGGTCTTCACTGCGCATGTGCCGCTTCCTGACGTGCAAAGTGAAGACCAGTTAGGAGCAGTGGGGAGAGGGAAAGCCGGAGGCAGGGGAGATGAATATTCATAAGCTGGCGGTGCTGCGGACGGGTGGCACGGATGTCACAGTGCCACTAAGCTACTGAAAACCCCGCCCATGCCAGTTACAGCCACATTTGCATATATAGAAAAACTAAGATTGCGGGCGAACGACCGGACGGATCCGGGCAAGGTAGGGATCATATGTATCAGCGTCCCCCGCACTATCAGTCAGTACCTGTGGTTAGTACAGGAGTGAACATCTGACAGTTTTCCTTTAAAATTTTTCACATGACTCTGCCATCACTATGAAAATTTAAAAAAAATACATACTCATCAACCTCGCTCCCCCATTACATCTTCCAGCTCCCTGCTTGATACTTGTCTTGGCAGTGATGGCCTGATCAGTCAATGACTGACTAAGGCAGGACCCCACTGTAGTAAGTCATTGGCCATCACTAAGTGGGCCATCACTGCCAAGGCAAGTCTGTTTCAGAAGTAGCTAACAAAGAGAGGTGCGGGAAGCCAGAAGACTTCACAGAGGAGCGAGGTAGGTAAATATGCATTTTTTAATAGCAGCTGCAGCACTATCTAAAAATTTTCTATAAGGGTTATGTTTACATAATGTGAATCTGCTGCAGATTTTCTGTAATTATGTTTAAATAAATTTTTAATTTTGATGCAGAAACACTCCAGATTTTCTGCAATTTATTCGGAGCAGATACGCAGTGTGTGAACATATTCTTCAAGGAATTTGCCAAAATTGCAAACGTTAAAGGAAAAGGGTCATCCAGTGTATTGGGTTTAGTGTGGGTGAACAGGATGACCGTTTTCCTTTTAATGATTTCAGACATTTACAGTGACAATCACACATTTACATTTATTGTGCATGGGTTGTATAACAATTGGAAAGCAGCTATCTTCGCCACTATACCGTACATCCAACAAATAATGCCCAATATTCAGCGTTGCCTTGGCAACTGTACCAAAAAGTAGTCATTGTGCCTCTCCACACCTGATATCAAATTAATCAAGATAGTCAGCCCACACAACTTGTTTAACTAGTGAGTACCCCCCACCCCCACACTCTCTGGTGCCAGCCAGAGAGTACCACTATAATAGACGAAGGTGTCCCTGTTAAGAATACTAAGCACAGTGTACCTCCAGTGTTAGACTTCCCCCCCATAATCAGTTATAAACAGTAGAAACTGCAGCGCCAGCCAAAGGATGTCCCTATAAAGGGGCAGTGTATAGCCTGACCTTATAAAGAGTATCAAGAAAAGAAGACCCTCTATAATGGTACAGGTAAATAATTAAAAGAGCTATACTCACCTTTTTCTGTAATGCTGTAAGTTGTAGTTTTGCAACAAGCAAAGACGCCACAGTCTTGAGGAATCTTACATATAAATTTGGCTTGTCTTGTAGATCAGTCATGCACTAACCAGTATGGGTTGATCAGACCAGTTACACCACAGGCAAAGGCCAAGGGAAACCCAATCCCTTGACGTCAGTGAGAAGCTGAGCACCATGTACGCAGATTTCAACCTAATAATCGCCGCTCTCTGTATACACTGGTAAGTGTTATACTCGTAATTCCCTTTTGTTAAGATATTAAGTATCTCCTTAATCCTCTGAGGAATGTAAGGTTTCTGTGCTGCATTTTTTTTTATTGTTCTTGGTATTATGTTCTAGCTTTTTCCCTTTTTTTTTCACCGTAAGCGATACCTCCCCAGACCTGCGTAATATAATATCACAATGAGACTGATTTTATTCTCACTATACACTGTATGATTATTTTGCTCAGAAGAGGTCCCAGTACTGATCAGCTGCTGTATGCTCCAGAGGAAGTTGAGTTGCTCTTTTCTGTCTGACCACAGTGCTCTCTGCTGACACCTCTGTCCATGCCAGGAACTGTCCAGAGCAGGAGAGGTTTGCTATGGGGATTTGCTACTATTCTGAACAGTTCCTGACATGGACAGAGGTGCCAGCAGAGAGCACTGTGGTCAGACAGAAAAGAACAACTCATCTTCCTCTGTAGTATACAGCAGCTGATAAGTACTGGAAGGGTTAGGATTTTTAACCCCTTAAGGACCAAGCCAATTTTGACGTTAAAGGGGTACTCCGCTGCTCAGCGTTTGTAACAAACTGTTCTGAACACTGGTGTCGGGAGCTCATGATGTCATAGCCCCGCCCCCTAATGACATCATGCTCCACCCCTCAATGCAAGTATATGGGAGGGGGTGTGACGCCCCCTCCCATAGACTTGCATTGAGGGGGCGGGGCGTCACATCTTGAGGGGGCTGGGCTACTACGTCATGAGCTCTCGGCTCCAGCGTTCGGAACAGTTTGTTGGAGTGGAGTACCCCTTTAACCACTTAAGGACCAAGGATGTTCTGGAACGTCCCCGCACCCTGGGCTTTAAGGACCAAGGACGTTCCAGAACGTCCTGGTGTTTCTCCGGTCCCTGCTGAAATCCTTCAGCAGAGATCCAGGGCAAACACCGAGGGGGACCATGTCGGCCCCCCATGTCGGTGATCGCCGCAAATGGCCGGCAAAATTGCGCCAGCGATTTGCGGCGATACCGGGCTGATAGGGTCTCTGGGACCGTAAAACGACATGCATTGCTGTATTGGGACCCTGTATACTACAACTCCCAGCATGCCCAGACAGCCCTTGGCGTCTGGGTATGCTGGGAGTTGCAGTTTTGCAACATCTGGAGGTCCACAGTTTGGAGACCACTGTGCCCTTCCTGATGTTGCAAAACTACACATCCTCAGCATGCCCTTACTGTCCAGGCATGCTGGGAGTTGTAGTTCTGTAACATCTGGCCCTTCAGATGTTGCATAACTACAACTCCCAGCATGCCTGGACAGTTTTGGCATACTGGGAGTTGTAGTTTTGCAACATCTGGAGGGCTACAGCTTGGACACCACTACACAGTGGTCCCCAAACTGTTCTCCTCTAGCTGTTGCGTAACCACTACTCCCAATATGCCCTTCGGCTGTCTGGGCATGCTGGGAGTTGCGGTTTTGCAACAACTGGAGGCACACTGGTTGGGAAACATTGTCAGTTTCCTAACTCAGTGTTTCCCAACCGGTGTGCCTCCAGCTGTTGCAAAACTATAACTACCAGCATGCACTGATAGACCGTGCATGCTGGGAGTTGTAGTTTTGCAACAGCTGGAGGTCCCCCCCCCCTGTGAATGTACAGGGTACATTCACATGGACAGGGGGCTTACAGTGAGTATCAGGTTGCAGGTTTGCACTGACCGCTTGCCTCTTGAGAAAGCTGGTGGTCCAGCGAAACATGTCGAGGGGGGCAGTGTGAAAGATTTTAATATACTGTCCAAGTATCCAGTTTAGTGGTGTTCTGCAGGCACCGCTATCTGGTGTGATTTATATCCAACATTGAACCAGTTGGTCATTTCACATCTATTAGGAAAGTGGATTACAGTGGCTCCTAGTATTTTAATACAATTTGTGTGCGTACAATACAATAAAGATTGCACTTTTAACTCACGTCTTTAGGGTGTATGGGAAGAATGGGTAATTTTTGGGTCATCTTTGGATGATCTATAGGAATTTTGCTGTCCTGGCACCACAGGGGCCAAAATTTGACTCCTTTTCTGAGACCTGTAGTGCGCCGGCAGAGCACTTTTTACCCCCATATGGGGTGTTTTCTGAATCGGGAGAAATTGGGCTTCAAATTTTGGGGGGTAATTTCTGCTTTAACCCTTTGTAAAAAAAATTTTAATTTTTGGGAAACCAAGCATTTTCAGTGAAATATATATATATTTTTTTTTACATATGCCAAAGTCGTGAAACCCCTGTAGGGTATTAAGGTTCACTTTACCCCTCGTTACGTTCCCCAAGGGGTCTAGTTTCCAAAATGTGATGCCATGTGGGGGGTTTTTGCTGTTCTGGCACCATAGGGGCTTCCTAAATGCAGCACGCCCCCAGAGCAAAATTTGCTTCCAAAAAGCCAAATGTGACTACTCCTCTACTGAGACCTGTAGTGCGCCAGCAGAGCACTTTTCACCCCCACATGGGGTGTTTTCTGAATCGGAAGAAATTTGGCTTCAAATTTTGAGGGGGATATTTTCTGCTTTAACCCTTTGTAAAAATGTAAAATTTTTGGGAAACCAAGCATTTTAGGTAAAAAAATTTTTTTTTAACATATGCAAAAGTCGTGAAACCCCTGTGGGGTATTAAGGTTCACTTTACCCCTTGTTACGTTCCCCAAGGGGTCTAGTTTCCAAAATATAATGCCATGTGAGGTTTTTTTTTTGCTGTCCAGGCACCATAGGGGCTTCCTAAATGCGGCATGCCGCCAGAGCAAAATTTGCTTCCAAAAAGCCAAATGTGACTACTCCTCTTCTGAGACCTGTAGTGCGCCAGTAGAGCACTTTTCACCATCATATGGGGTGTTTTATGAATCAGGAGAAATTGGGCTTCAAATTTTGGGGGGTATTTTCTGCTATTACCCTTTTTAAAAATGTAAAAAAAAAATTAAACCCCGTTAATGGGACCAGGGCGTACAGGTATGCCTTGGTCCTTTAGTCCCAGTGACTTATGTTGAATGCATCTGTTGTATACAAGAACATTGAACTTGAACTATAAGATATGACTTGCCAAAAAGCTTCAGTTTTTTTCTCATTTGTCCAAAAGACAAGCCACATTGGGACAAAATTGCAGCATTTTGACAAGTCACATCAGCTCTATGTTCGCAGATGCAAATGTGGTAGCGTACTTTGTGGTATAGCCTTGTGGGGGTATAGGGTAGTTGGGGTGTTGCTGTTCTAGATTATAAAGGGTGCTGTTAACCCTTGTCACTCGTGACGCCAGGGTGAGGGATACTGTAATGTTGCTAGGGCCTATCGCCACCCTTCCCAAGAGCAATAGGTGAATGCGAAATAAATGGATTGTCCACAACCACTGTCAACTGAAACTTGCAGGAACGTTGACTGAAGATTTTCTGATGCAGACAATAGCAATAACAGTCCATGAACAAAGTCTATTCGTATTTGAGCAGCAATTGACAGTTGGTTGAGATCAGATAAGCTCAATGTAGCTTTAGGAGGATTCCGTTGCATAGATCCGCTGGATTTAGGGGTTAATTAGGTCCAGTGATCTTGCGGTGAGTAGTGGGGAATTAGATATCTATAACCGTGGTGATGTAGGCAAGGCTTTGGCCTAGGAAACGTACTTGAAAGTTGCGGAGGTCCTACCTCGTTCAGTGACAGCAACCCAAGAACGTGAACAATGGCCGCAGCTCCCTTATATGGGCAGGGGCGGGCCGTTTTGGATTGGTCCAAAACAACTGTCACTCACCGTTACACAGCATTATGGGAAACACGTGACTCAAGAACCACCTAAGGTCCTTCAACATACCATAGAGCTCTGGCCCGTGTCACATGACCCGCAGGTCCCGCGATGCCGGAACAAGTAAGTGAACACAATATACATATTTACATAGATAATATTTATAAATATCAAGTTACTAAGGGGTGACTAGGGGCTAATTAGGGAAGCGAACCCCAATAGTCCTAGGGACTCTGACTTATAACTAATAACAATAACACAGTATGAAATACGGTGCTGGGACACCACTCAAAAATGAAGCCTACAAAAAAAAAACCTGTATGTAATGTGAAGCATGGAGGAGGCTCGGTTGTGTTTTGGGCCTGCTTTGCTGCATCTGACACAGGATGTGTTAAATCTGCACAGGGTACAATGAAATCCCAAGACTATCAAAGGTATTCTGGGTGGAAATGTCCTGCCCGGTGTTAGGAAGCTTGGTCACAGATCATGGATCCTCCAAGAGGATAATGGCCCAAAACACACAGCTACTAATAACACCCAAGAATGGCCAAGAGCAAAACATTGGACAATTGTAACGTGGCCTCTATGAGCCCTGATCTATTGAACATCTGTGGAAGGAGCTGAACCCTGCTGTATGGAGAAGACACCTTCACACTTGAGACAGCTGAAGCAGTATGTTATGAGAAAAACATTAAGGGTGTATTCCGGGATTTTTTTTATTATTATTATTTGACTATTATATACACAATAGTACTTTTTGCTATTCAATTTATTCATGTTTGTTTTCTCATTCTTTCCCCATACACGGTCATATATTATTCTTAGACACCATTTTAGTTTGTAGTCAATACTGTATTTGTGTCTATTTACCTTCCTGATACTTGAAGTTTATATCTCATGTTATTATACTGCTTTTTACCTGTAAGGGGTTAATTCCTGCCGGTCACATGACCTGTGACTGGCCGCAATGACCTCACTGCCTATATAAACCGACATGTAACATGCATTTGTTGTATGACTAAGAGCGCTTATAGCGCTTGAAACGCGTTACTTGTTCCTTCCTTGTCCTATGAATTAAACCTGATTTTACCTGCATTGAGCTGGATCCGATCTCCTTCATTTTCTTATTATTTGACTATGCTTCGGCTATGGGGCTGTAAAGTTAGTGTAGTCCATAATATAGTGTCTGTACCTGTGTTTGATGAATGGCCTCGCAATTCTTCTGTGATTTTTGCCCCAAGGTTTATTTTTAACAGCATACAAAATGAGTGTCGTCTCAGATTTTCCCAGGATGCAGTGTGGCTTAAGACATTACATCTGAGTGGGAGGAAGATCATTCTGTTTTTGCAACAGCTGGAGGCACCCTGGTCAAAAAACACTGGTCTATTGCATTTAAGAGAGCACAGGTGTGTTTCAATGGGTGGGTGGCTGATGTGTGGGAGGGAGAAAAGTGACCTCACACTTACAAACAAGGAATGATGGGATTTGTAGTTTAAGGGAACAGACTCCAACAGGAAATAGCCAGTTCAGAAAAAGATAGCCACAGTATTATGGTAATCTCACAACATAGCCATTTAGCTCCAAGACAAGTACAGATCCTTCCTAAGCATGTCTGGCACGTACATACTAAAATCCCCTTATGGTGGATAACCCCTTCAAGTTCAGGGACCATCATATTTGTCTAAGACAGTTTTATTATTTTGTTTTTCAAAATTATTCTGTTTAACCACAATTCATAAGAAATGTCTAATCTTCATCAGTTAATATTCAGGATTGTTTTTTTTTTTTTTTTTCATTTTTACTTCAATCAGTTTAAAAAAACAAAACTGAAAGGCTGTTCAACAGCACTAAACTCAATATACTGGGTTATAGTGCAGGAGAAGAGCATTAAAATGAGTTGTCACTTACCATATTTTTCGCCCTATAGGACGCACCGGCATATAAGACGCACCCAATTTTAAAGATGCAAAATCTAGAAAAAAAAGATTCTGCACCCAACATTGATCTTCAACCTGCGAACCTCCAGATGTTGCAAAACTACAACTCCCAGCATGCCCGGACAGCCGTTGGCTGTCCGGGCATGCTGGGAGTTGTAGTTTTGCAACATCTGGAGGTCCGCAGGTTGAAGACCACTGGATAGGAGGTAATAATCACATGTCCCCCCGCACCGGACCCGTCACCGCTGCCCTGGATGTCGCTCCATCGCTGTCGCCGCGTCCCCGCGGTGTCCTGAACGCTCCGGACGTCTTCTTCCCCGGGATCCACGCTCTCTGTCGCCGTCATCACGTCGCTACGCACTCCGCTCCTATTGGATGGCGGGACGGCGTGCGCGACGACGTGATGACGTCGAAGGAGAGCGCCGCCATGCAGGGGATCCCGGCACAGAGCAGACACCGAGGAGGCAGGTAAGGTCCCTCCTGGTGTCCTATAAGCTGTTTGGGACGCCGCGATTTCACCGTGGCGGTCCCGAACAGCCCGACTGAGCAGCCGGGTTCGTGCCACTTTCGCTTCAGACGCGGCGGTCAGCTTTGATCGCCGCATCTGAATGGTTAATACAGGGCATCACCGCGATCGTTGATGTCCTGTATTACCTGCGGGTCCCGGCCGTTGATGGCCGCAGGGACCGACCCGATAGGTGTGTATTCGCCATATAAGACGCACCAACTTCCCCCCCCCCCCCAGTTTTGGGGAAGAAAAAGTGCGTATTATACGGCGAAAAATACAGCAGTTTAATAGGTGTAGTATTGTCAGTTTTACCTCCATTTGCTATTGCGCTGTTGTGCACAATGAAGGCGGGGAGCTGGTTCGTTGTGCTCCCCTTGCTTTCTCAATATTTCTCCCTCTGCTCATCCCTTTGATGAATATGCTAATGTCACTGGCACCACTGTCTCCCTTGACTCAATTTCTGGGTGTAGGGAGGTAGCGACGCCTGTGCTCTGCTCAGAGAACAGAATGCCCATGCACCAGAAGGCTCTCACTTCCTAATGACATAAGTGAAAACATTTGCACATTCATGACAGGGGTGGGCTAGGTGATGAACATTGAGGAGGCAGGGGAGCATGGTGAGCCAGATCCTATGCCTCCATTGCGCACAGCAGCACAATAGCAATCGAAGGTTAAACCTACATAACTCTGATAATAATACACCTTTTTAAAAAGTAGCCCAGTTTATGAAAACTTTATAAGCATCTGATCTCCGAGGTCCAACCACTGGGACCCCTGGTGACCTCCTGCTCAGTGCCCCGGCTCTCCCCATAAATTTAGCTATGCTGACCACAGCACAAAGCGGTAGCCTACAAACCCACATCCCCACCCCCCCACACACCCTCACCCTCGCCCATGTCGGCCACCGCTTTGTGCCATGGTCAACACAGCTTCATTCGTGGGGGGAGCCTGGGTGCCGGGCAGGAGATTGTGTGGGGTCCCAGTGGTCGGACCCCCTGAGATCAGAAACCTTTCCCCTATTCACAGGATAGGGGATACGTTTTCATAAACTGGACTTCTTCTCCTTTAAAATAAGGAAACACTCTTTTTAATGCTGTTTACCCGCACTATAACTCAGTATATTGGGTTTACTGTGGGTGAACAGTTTCCCTTTAAGTAATTTCAGGGACAATTGTGGGTTTTTCTGTATGGAATGGTACCAACAATTCTGTCTATGCCTCTAGGTAAAGAGCATCTTACACTGTGCTTCATCTTTCCTTCTATATCAAAACAGTCCCATTCATAAACCAGGAAGGGAATAGATGCCGCGTCTGCCTTACACGATTAGAGGTGACATCCAACACAAATAAGACAGACTTCTTAGACGTTTTTGTACATGATTCTCTCCCTCTCTCTTGCAGCCTCCCAGATGCTGCAAGCTCCGGCTTTGGCAGGATTCGTCAGGTTACATCACCAGGGCACCATCCCAACAATGAAGGGTGGCAGTCATGCAGGAAGTCAGATCTTAAAGCTGGTTCAAGCCTTGCCAAACCTCATCGAGAACTCTTTATAGGAAATGTAATCTATTGAAGGTCTTTTACATGGCCATCTTTACTTTAGGTAACTAAAAAAAAACTGAGCAGGCATACAACAGATGAAGTATCTTTTGTGTCGTCATACTTGTTACTATAGTATTTGGGGTGACCATACACTTGGAAGTATCAGAGACATGATACAGACATGCTTTGCTACCACTGCATGGGCCCGTCAAGAAGCAGGCTACGTCCCTTGGGCACTGGAATGGCGTCACTCAGTATTGGTTTCCAGCTGAAGAGAGCAAGATTACTCAGGAATGGTTTTGATTTCCAACAAGCAACCCTACTTTAAAGGGTTACTCCACTGGCCATCACGCCCCCTCCCATAGACTTGCATTGAGATGGCGTGATGTCATGAGGGGGGCGTGGACGACCTTTGGAGCATGCACACTAAATGTTCCGAACGCTGGCCAGTGGAGTACCCCTTTAATACTTTAGGGTATGTCATTGACTTTTTCTTCCCTGTCCACCCGCCATTTTGGTTTATTTAGTCCCTACCTTGTAAAACAATCCTGTTTTTAGGTCTATCATCCTCTACTGATTTCTCAGTATATCTCCTGCATAGTGTTGCAATTGCAGCTGGCCTCATGACAGCAGATCTGGACTTTGGCTGTAGCAGCCACCTCTTCTGGGTCCTAATTGTGGCCCCCAGTACTCAGATACCCCCAGGAATTACAGTAGGGCTGTCAGGATTCGGCAGACTGGAGGTGGATCCTCTGTGTCAGAGAGGGATTGGCGTGGACCATGTCGGTGGACCGGTTCTAAGTTGCTACTGGTTTTCACCAGAGCCCGCCGCAAAGCGGGATGGACTTGTAGCGTCGGTAGCAACCAGGTCGTATCCACCGGCAACGGCTCAACCTCTCTGACTGCTGAGATAGGCGCGGTACAAAGGAGTAGACAAGAGCAGAGTCGGACGTAGCAGAAGGTCAGGGCAGGCAGCAAGGATCGTAGTCAGGGGCAACGGCAAGAGGTCTGGAACACAGGCTAGGAACAAGGAAACGCTTTCACTGGCACAATGGCAACAAGATCCGGCAAGGAAGTGGAGGGGAAGTGAGGTAATATGGACAGGGAGCAGGTGGAAGCTAATTAGGCTGATTCGGCCAGGCACCAATCATTGGTGCACTGGCCCTTTAAATCTTAGAGAGCTGGCGCGCGCGCGCCCTAAGGAGCAGAGACGCGCGCGCCAGGACATGACAGCCGGGGGCCGGGACAGGTGAGTGACTTGGGATGCGATTCGCGAGCGAGCGCGTCCCGCTATGCAAATCGCATCCCCGCCGGCAATGTCAGTGCAGCGCTCCCGGTCAGCGGGTCTGACCGGGGCGCTGCAGAGAGAGGAATGCCGCGAGCGCTCCGGGGAGGAGCAGGGACCCGGAGTGCTCGGCGTAACAAGGGCCAGTTGGTATAACAAACAGACAGTGACAAGAAAATGTATGTATCACTACTAGGTGGTAACAAGAATAAAAACTCACCAGTAGATGACAGGAACCACATGATATAGGAAAGGATGATGGTACAAACGAATAATGATCAGTCACGAATGAAGATAAACCAAATCAGCTATAAAAACTGACCCTAGCTGACTATCCCAAAATCTTCCTGAACAGGAATCCTAACATCAGACACAAGCGTCAATGGGGGACATTTATCAAAACCTGTGTAGAGACAGAGTGGTGCAGTTTCCCACAGCAACCAATCAGATCACTTCTTTCCTTTTATAGAGGACTTTTTAAAAATAAAACAAGCAATCTGATTGGTTGCTATGGGCAACTGCACCACTCTTCATCTACACAGGTTTTGATAAATCTCCCCAATGTCCCTGCAAATATCCCTATTACAACCCTGATATGCAAACTCACCCTAGCAGAACAACAAGCAGGCTCTAATATCTAGAGACAAATATCTAAAGACAAATTCTAAATACATACACTGGGGGAGGGGGGACTAGTTGTTATATCCTATTATGAGTTTTTGGTGTTAAATTGTTACAAATTTTTATCCATTTTATTTTATTTTTTTAACTTTTGCACATACGTTCTTTTACTTCTAAAATGGTAGCTGATATATCAAATATCAGTTTAAAATTTTGCTAATTTAGCAAATTTTTTGAACATTCATACTCCAGTCCAGACCACACTTGCTTAGATCTAAGTTAGTTACCTATTTATAAAGAAAGTGTGCCTTTTTTTTTTTTTTATAAATTTGGGGGGAAGTACACAGGACATACACATAAGAAAATGGCAGGAAAAATAACTTGATTTACACAAACAATGATAAATTCCCCTCTTGGACTACACAAGAATGAACCAAGAACATACTAACTGATTTAAGGGAATATGAACAAAACTAGACTAGAAGGAATACTGTAAAGGAACACAGAGAGCATACAATAAACCATAATCCGCACCAAACTGCATGAGACAGTGGGGTGAATTGATCATTGTCTGTATAAATCAAGTTCTTTTTACCCCCATTTGCCTGGGCATACTTCATGTGTTCTTCCCAGGAGCAGTCTGAGCTGGCGTGAGATTGTGCGAAAGTTTGAGTTTGTGCAAAAAGTTTGACAATTAAAGTAAATAAAACTTGCAGTTAAGAACTCACTCACCACTGCAAAAAACTAACCATGTACAGTGACCCCCCCGACCTACGATGACCCCGACATACGATCATTTCAACATACGATCACTCTCAGAGGCCATCGCATGTTGAAGGCAGCATCAACATACGATGCTTTTGTATGTCGGGGCCATCGCATAAACGGCTATCCGGCAGCGCAGACTGCTTCAGCGGCCACCGGATAGCCGTTTACGGTGCCCCGTGTGGTCCGCTGACGATCACTTACCTGTCCTCGGGGCTCCGGCACGTCCTCTTCGGGATCCCCTGCATCGTCGGCGCTCTCCATCGTCGTCATGACGTCGCTGCGCACGCCGTCCCGTCATCCAATAGGAGCGGCGTGCGTAGCAACGTGATGGCGGCGACGGAGAGCGAGGACGCTGGGGAAGCAGAGGCCTTTCCGGAGCATCGGGGACACCCTGGGGACGCGGCGACAACGATGGACGGCGACATCCCAGGCAGCGGTGACGAGCGGTGAAGGTCCGGAGCGGCGGGAACAGGTGAGTACAACTTCCTCTAACAGTGGTCTTCAACCTGCGGACCTCCAGATGTTGCAAATCTACAACTCCCAGCATGCCCGGACAGCCGTTGGCTGTCCGGGCATGCTGGGTGTTGTAGTTTTGCAACATCTGGAGGTCCGCAGGTTGTAGACCACTGTCCTATACTTTACATTGCATGGATCCCTCAACATGCGATGGTTTCAACAAACGATGGTCCATTTGGAACGAATTACCATCGTATGTTGAGGGACCACTGTACACTATTGTGGAGATTTATCAAAACCTGTGTAGAGGAAGAGCGATGCAGTTGCCCATAGCAACCAATCAGATCGCTTCTTTTATTTTTAAAAAGGCCTCTGAAAAACTAAAGAAGCAATCTGATTGGTTGATATGGGCAACTGCATCGCTCTTCCTCTACACAGGTTTTGACAAATCACCCCCTATATGATTTGTGGATAGGTGATGAGTTATTTTTCGCTGGACCTCTAGCCATGTCCATGTGGATTTGCTCCTTCTCTGGACAGTTCCCGACATGAACAGAGGTGTCAGCAGAGAGCACTGTGGTCAGACAGAAAAGAACTTCCTGTCGACCATACAGCAAGCTGATTTTTTATATAGAAGTAATTTAAAAATCTGTTTAACTTTCTGGCACCAGTTGTTTTTAAAAAAATAGTTTTCCACCGGAGCCCTCCTTTAAGACATTCACGGCATACTGTTTACATAGTGAATGCACCTAAACTCCCTCTAGTAGTGTCTAAAGACCGTCAGGATTCTAGCATTTAAAGGGGTTATCCAGGAAAAAACTTTTATTTATATATCAACTTGCTCCAGAAAGTTAAACAGATTTGTAAATTACTTCTATTAAAAAATCTTAATCCTTTCAGTACTTATGAGCTTCTGAAGTTAAGGTTGTTCTTTTCTGTCTAAGTAATCTCTGATGACACATGTCTCGGGAACAGTCCAGTTTAGAAGAGGTTTGCTATGGGAATTTGCTTCTAAACTGGGCGTTTCCCGAGACACGTGTCATCAGAGATTTCTTAGACAGAAAAGAACAACCTTAACTTCAGAAGCTCATAAGTACTGAAAGGATTAAGATTTTTTTAATAGAAGTAATTTACAAATCTGTTTAACTTTCTGGAACCAGTTGATATATATCTAAAAAAAGTTTTTTCCTGGAATACCCCTTTAATGTTATGCCTATGCAGAATATTTGGGGCTCCGTATCAGTAAAACAAAGATATATTACAATTATTTATTAATAAGACATGTGGACAATTGTGTTCGAGGATGGACATTCACTTCAAGAATCTGAAAAGCCCGGCTGGTGACACAGTGAGTAATTCACCTTGGATGCAGCTGTGGGTACTTAAGGACAAGGCTGGGAATACGTGTTCGCCTTATCAGTACAATAAATATTCTTATCATACCCACTGCCAACATCAAACAGGATTGAAGAACAAAGATCATATCGCACATACTTTTACAGGAATATAAAGGGCTTAGAATATGTGCCCGATGAATGGACAAGTACCATATACAGGAGAGCCAACATCGCAGAGCCGGTAATTGGGTATGTGGTCAGGACGGTCTGACCCGGGAACTTCCCGAAAGTTTACAGACCATATCAGCTTCATTGCATTTGTTGTGTCAGTAATGAAATAAGTATCCAGTGTAGTCGACGCCTTCCTTGAAGTTACGCTACGCCGCTCCATTCATCTGCACCATGGCGGTGGGTCTTACATCTGTTAGGACTTGATGATCTACTCATCACAAGATATGTGTTCAAGTTCAACAACTTTTAGAAGTACGGGTACATTTGAAGAGATCAGAACGCACTCACCCGGAGTCGATCGCCGTCACCACGGGATCCCAGCTTGGGTCACCATCAATCCGTAAGGAGCATAGCAGGAGAGAGCCTCAGCGTGTGGGGGAGTTCCCAGACGCTGGCCACGGACCGTATCACACCCTCCGGTGCTTCGTCAGGCCACTTTTGGCCACCCAGCTTGGGTCACCATCAATCCGTAAGGAGCATAGCAGGAGAGAGCCTCAGCGCGTGGGGGAGTTCCCAGATGCTGGCCACGGACCGTATCACACCCTCCGGTGCTTCGTCAGGCCACTCTGTGGCCTGACGAAGCACCGGAGGGTGTGATACGGTCCGTGGCCAGCGTCTGGGAACTCCCCCACGAGCTGAGGCTCTCTCCTGCTATGCTCCTTAAGGATTGATGGTGACCCAAGCTGGGATCCCGTGGTGACGGCGATCGACTCCGGGTGAGTGCGTTCTGATCTCTTCGAATGTACCCGTATGGAACTTCTCTTGTCTGTATTGAACTGCACCACCCTTGTCTTTACATACAGTCGATCCCCATGCTCGCACTCTCTAAGGTGGAACCATAACATTGGACTATAGGAAGTACTGAGTCCGAAATATTGTATCATTGTGTGACTGGGATATACGTAGCGGTGCCGGTGGTTTCACTTCTTTATTTATTCGAACTTTTAGAAGTAAACTAAGCAGTGTGAAAACTTTTGGAATATTTATAGTGTTTCAATGTATCTTTACAGTGTATTCAGATGTATCTGTCTCCATGGTTACAGACTACAAACAAGTCCAGTGTGTAGTCAGATCCAGCAGTCATGTGTCACCCTTCTTCTACCGTGTGTCTAGTACAGCGTTCCCCCAACCTGTGGCTTTCCAGCTATTGCAAGACTATTGGAGTTTTGCAACAGCTGGAGAGCTACAGGTTGGGGAACACTGTGCTAAATAGTTTAAAGGGGTACTCCGCCCCTAGACATCTTATCCCCTGTCCAAAGGAAAATAAGAAGCATATGTGTACATAATCTTAAAGGGGAACTCCGCCCCTAGACATCTTATCCCCTGTCCAAGGGAAAATAAGAAGCATATGTGTACATAATCTTAAAGGGGAACTCTGCCCCTAGACATCTTATACCGGATCCAAAGGACTGCCAGCAGCCGGACCCCTCGATCAGACATCTTATCCCCTATTCTTTGGATAGGGGATAAGATGTCTGGGGGCAGAGTTCCCCTTTAAGATTATGTACACATATGCTTCTTATTTTCCTTTGGACAGGGGATAAGATGTCTAGGGGCAGAGTTCCCCTTTAAGATTATGTACATATATGCTTCTTATTTCCTTTGGACAGGGGATAAGATGTCTAGGGGCAGAGTTCCCCTTTAAGATTATGTACACATATGCTTCTTATTTTCCTTTGGACAGGGGATAAGATGTCTAGGGGCAGAGTTCCCCTTTAAGATCATGTACATATATGCTTCTTATTTCCTTTGGACAGGGGATAAGATGTCTAGGGGCAGAGTTCCTCTTTAAGATTATGTACACATATGCTTCTTATTTTCCTTTGGACAGGGGATAAGATGTCTAGGGGCAGAGTTCCCCTTTAAGATTATGTACACATATGCTTCTTATTTTCCTTTGGACAGGGGATAAGATGTCTAGGGGCAGAGTTCCCCTTTAAGATTATGTGCATATATGCTTCTTATTTCCTTTGGACAGGGAATAAGATGTCTAGGGGCAGAGTTCCCCTTTAAGATTATGTACACATATGCTTCTTTTTTGATGCATTGAAGCAATAAATAAAAAATATAAACCTAGTATTTTACCACTCCCCCATGACAAATTCGAAAGTGTCGCAGAAGCTGAGATATAGAGAGTTGCTTGGGAGACACTGGTTGGTAATCCTTCAGCCAAACCACCATGACCAGGGTATGCTGGGAGTTGTAGTTTTGCTAATAACAGCTGCCATATACAGCCCACATAATGTGCTGACCAATTAATATTCATATAGGGGGAGATTTATTATTGCATATAGAGCTTTTTATTTTTTTTACGTGCGTCTAAGCCCTTTTTTTTTTTTATTTGCAACTTTTGTGGCTATGCAGAATGTACCGAACAGCCTTACCGAAGAAATCTTTTAGTTTTCACTTTGCAGTGGTCACAAATTTTTGAAGTGCGAATGTCGCCAATAGGCTTAAAAAAAAGCGCAAACCCGTCCAAAGAGTTGCAAACCTAAGCCAGGTCAGACCCGACTTACAAAACTGCCTTTGGAAAGCATAAAAGTCCCAGAGGAGAGAGGAGGAATCATACAAAATTTGTTGTTTTTTTTTGCATGTGTGCGTCAAATTTACATTGCAGAGACAACAATGATAAGTGTCCCCCATAGTTTCCAGATAATAATTCTTGAAGTGCCCAAAAAGCGCAATCAGTAACACTGAGTAATTCTAGGGTGATCCTCGGTGGGCCCCCCTAGTAAACAGGAACTCTGGGAAATTGTCCAATTCCCCCTCCCCCTTAAAGGGCTAAGCCGTTGCCAGACATTTTATGCCCTATGCAAAGCATAAGTGATAAGATGTCTGATCGCAGGGATCCGGCCGCTGGGACCCCTAAAGTCTCCGTGCTGACACCCAACATTATTGGGGAGATTTATCAAAACCTGTCCAGAGGAAAAGTTGCTGAGTTGCCCATAGCAACCAATCAGATCACTGCTTTCATTTTGCAGAGGCCTTTTTAAAAATGGAAGAAGCGATCTGATTGGTTGCTATGGGCAACTCAGTAACTTTTCCTCTGGACCGGTTTTGATAAATTTCCCATTATGTTCAGAACGCTGGGTTCGGGAGGCTGTGGTCGTGACGTCACACCACGCCTTCTTGTGCTGTCATGTCACGCCCCCTCCATTCATGTCTATAGGAGGGGTGTGACGGCCGTCACACCCCCTCTTATAGATATGAATGGAGGGGGCGTGGCGTAACGTCACAATGAAGGCCTCCTGAACCCAGTGTTCTGAACATAATGTTCAGAACGCTGGGTGCCTGCATAAAGATTGCGGGGGCCCCAGGATCAGACATCTTATCCGCTATCCTTTGGATAGGGGGTAAGATGTCAAACAACGGAATATCCCTTTAGAACTCTCCCTGCATATTTCCTATTGCAAAGCTACAAAATGGATAATCCTAAAATACCCAGTAAGAAGCAGGAGCTGCACCTCACACTTGCCGCCTCTGTTGATCCCTCCTTTAGTAGGGAAGCAGGTGCTGGGAGCAGATCCTTTCCATCTGACATGACAGCGCAATTCATTGTGAACATCTGGAGTCGCGCTCAGATCGCTGCCACATACCAGGGCATTACCAGCACAATAAAGCAGGCTTATGTGTGCACATGAGACGTGACATATCCACTGCCGGGGATGTGACTGATGACAAACGTTTGCTGCATGCCCCTAATATTTGTGATAAGGACGCTCCTCCAGCACGAATACAAGTCGATGTTTTGTCTTACACATTGATGATGGAGGAGATATCTTCACCTAAAGGACTACAAATCCCAGCAAACACATACAAGGATAATAAAAAGGTTCTGCAGCCCCTAGGTCTATTCACCAGGACGTCCTTCTACTTCTGTTGTTTCCTAGGCTGTATTCACACTGCATCAGGGCCTTATATTTAGCGCATATATATATATATATATATATATATATATATATATATATATATATTAATACTAAACTGCTGCCAAGGCTAATAAAATAATGGGGTGCATCAATAGGGGCATAGATGCCCACGACAAGGAAATAATTCTACCGCTGTACAAACCACTAGTCAGACCACAGATGGAATACTGTGTACAGTACTAGTCAGACCACACATAGAATGCTGTGTACAGTACTGGTCAGACCACACATGGAATACTGTGTACAGTACTGGTCTGACCACACATGGAATACTGTGTACAGTACTGGTCAGACCACACATGGAATACTGTGTACAGTACTGGTCAGACCACACATGGAATACTGTGTACAGTACTGGTCAGACCACACATGGAATACTGTGTACAGTACTGGTCAGACCACACATGGAATACTGTGTACAGTACTGATCAGATCACACATAGAATACTGTGTACAGTACTGGTCAGACCACACATGGAATACTGTGTACAGTACAGGTCAGACCATACATGGAATACTGTGTACAGTACTGGTCAGACCACACATAGAATACTGTGTACAGTACTGGTCAGACCACACATAGAATACTGTGTACAGTACTGGTCAGACCACACATGGAATACTGTGTACAGTACTGGTCAGACCACACATAGAATACTGTGTACAGTACAGGTCAGACCACACATAGAATACTGTGTACAGTACTGGTCAGACCACACATGGAATACTGTGTACAGTACTGGTCAGACCACACATAGAATACTGTGTACAGTACAGGTCAGACCACACATAGAATACTGTGTACAGTACTGGTCAGACCACACATAGAATACTGTGTACAGTACTGGTCAGACCACACATAGAATACTGTGTACAGTACTGGTCAGTAGTGTTGCTCGCGAATATTCGCAATTCGAATTTTATTCGCGAATATCACATATTCGCGAATTCGCGAATATTCGCGAATATAGCGCTATATATTCGTAATTACGAATATTCGTTTTTTTTTTTTTGTTTTTTTTGTTTTTTCACAGTACACATCACAGTGATCATCCCTCTCTGCTTCCAGCTTATGTGGTGTAAGAAGGCTCTAATACTACTGTGTGAGACTGGTGCGCGAATTTTCGCATATGCGAAAATATGCATATAAGAATTTTCACAAATGCGAAAATGTGCATATAAGAATTTTCACAAATGCGAAAATGTGCATATAAGAATTTTCGCTTATGAGAATTTTCGCTTGTGGTAATTTTGTATAGGTAAATTTTCGCGCATGCGAATATTCGCATATGCGAAAATAAAACGAGAACATTACGAATATGCGAATATTCGCGAATATGACGAATATTCGTCCATATATTCGCGAATTCGAATATGGCCTATGCCGCTCAACACTACTGGTCAGACCACACATGGAATACTGTGTACAGTACTGGTCAGACCACACATAGAATACTGTGTACAGTACAGGTCAGACCACACATAGAATACTGTGCACAGTACTGGTCAGACCACACATAGAATACTGTGTACAGTACTGGTCAGACCACACATAGAATACTGTGTACAGTACTGGTCAGACCACACATAGAATACTGTGTACAGTACTGGTCAGACCACACATAGAATACTGTGTACAGTACTGGTCAAACCACACATAGAATACTGTGGACAGTACTGGTCAGACCACACATGGAATACTGTATACAGTACTGGTCAGACCACACATGGAATACTGTATACAGTACTGGTCAGACCACACATGGAATACTGTATACAGTACAGGTCAGATCACACATAGAATACTGTGTACAGTACTGGTCAGACCACACATGGAATACTGTATACAGTACTGGTCAGACCACACATAGAATACTGTGTACAGTACTGGTCAGACCACACATGGAATACTGTGTACAGTACTGGTCAGACCACACATAGAATACTGTGTACAGTACTGGTCAGACCACACATAGAATACTGTGTACAGTACAGGTCAGACCACACATGGAATACTGTGTACAGTACTGGTCATACCACACATAGAATACTGTGTACAGTACTGGTCAGACCACACATAGAATACTCTGTACAGTACTGGTCAGACCACACATAGAATACTGTATACAGTACTGGTCAGACCACACATAGAATACTGTGTACAGTACTGGTCAGACCACACATGGAATACTCTGTACAGTACTGGTCAGACCACACATAGAATACTGTGTACAGTACTGGTCAGACCACACATGGAATACTGTGTACAGTACTGGTCAGACCACACATGGAATACTGTGTACAGTACAGGTCAGACCACACATGGAATACTGTGTACAGTACTGGTCAGACCACACATGGAATACTGTGTACAGTACTGGTCAGACCACACATAGAATACTCTGTACAGTACTGGTCAGACCACACATAGAATACTGTGTACAGTACTGGTCAGACCACACATGGAATACTCTGTACAGTACTGGTCAGACCACACATAGAATACTGTATACAGTACTGGTCACCAGTGTACAAAAAAGTTATAGTAGAGCCGGAGAGGGTTCAAAGACGGGCAACCAGGGTAATACAGGGAATGGGAGGACTACAGTACCCAGAAAGATTATCAGAATTAGGGTTATTTAGTTTAGAAAAAAGAAGGCTGTAATGAGGGAGACGAAACTCATTTTGTATGCTGTTAAAAAACATTGGGGCAAAAATCACAGACGAATTGTGAAACCACCATCAAACACAGGTGCAGACACTATATTATGAACTACACTAACTTTACAGCCCCTGTGGTATAGTCAATAGGGAATAACCCTTTAAGAGACAGGGGAGTGTAATGAAGAGACAGGGTATGTAATGAAGGGGCCCCTGTGTCTTATGGTGTAGAAAGAAACTATGGGAGTTGCTTGTCGGTGGATGAAACAATCCTCTCTACTGGTGATCTGTCTGTCCAGATCCGCTCGTCACCGTCTGTGCAGGCCCCGAAGTAACGACTGCTCCCAACACTTCCTCAGAACAGAACAGCCTAGTAATTTGTCAAAGAGGCCATTCTGTTTTCCCTGCTTGACTAATCTGCACCCCCTCTCAAAGTCTGTGAACTGGGGAAAATGTCTTTAAAGGGGTTCTCCGGTGCTTACACATCTTATCCCCTATCCAAAGGATAGGGGATAAGATGCCTGATCGCGGGGGTCCCGCCGCTGGGGACCCCCGGGATCTTGCACGCGGCACCCCGTTTGTAATCAGTCCCCGGAGCGTGTTCGCTTGCATTGAGGGGCGGAGTGTGACATCACACGGGGACGGAGGCATGACGTCACACGCCACCGGCCTGGTGGTCGCCCGTAATCAGACCCAGAGCGAACACGCCCCCGGGGACTGATTACAAACGTGGTGCCGCGTGCATGATCACGAGCGTCCCCAGCGGCGGGACACCCGCGATCAGGCATCGTATCCCCTATCCTTTGGATAGGGGATAAAATGTGTAAGCACCGGAGAACCCCTTTAAGTGAGTCGTAAAGGCGTGTATCAGTCAATGATCTCTCACCAAGAGGTACACTACTCAAAAGTAGCATCTGAGAACCATATGACAGCAGGAACACTTTTTCGCCCTCTTGTGGCAAGACCCAGTGTCTAATCAGACCCCACCTGTATTCATTAACATATCTGCCTGAGAATTAAAAAAAACTGTATAATGAGTCTTGCGGCAATCTGACATTTCTATGTGGGAGCATTATTTTTTTCTTTTTTTTAGTGTATATACCAAGCAAAGCCCCTGGCGTGTAGACCATACTAGTATGCTTTGAGAAATTGTTGTTTTTAATGTTTTGATGAAAGAATAAAGGATTTTATTACTTAGATTTATTTTACATGTTTGGGTTGGACAACTTTTTTTCTTATTACTCCAGCATGGGGTGGGGGGGGGGGGGGCATATCATACTTCGTTCGCCTATCAAATGCACTTTAAATAGGAAAACACTACAAATCTGCACAGTTGGAACTGACATCAACCCACTTATGAGTCTTTTTAGTTCACCTGACTGATCTCTAGCACTACCAGCTTAATTTGATAGCCAGCTGCAGTGATCAAACACCACACCCAAAGCTACAAGATTTGTGGGAAATGTGGGCAGCATTACAGAATCACTTCAGTGAAAGAATTGCAGACCAAAATGAAGCCAAGCTCGTGCCTGCCACATCAGCTAAAACAGGTAAGCACAGGTAAAAAAGGTAAACTTTCCTGAATAAATTCTTACGCAGGGTAATTGGAGAAAAGGAGAGGGGAGGAAGTGGAACTTTGTACAGCAATGCACATAGGCCAATCAGGGTCTGTAGAAAATGGGTGACACCTGGAGAGGCCGGAGACCCTAGGGCTTTCGGCAACACACCCGGGTCTATAGCCCCATTAGCCCCCACCTAGCATCGCCACTGCGTGACACCTATTTACTAGTATGGCTACCACTTGGTATCTCTTATAAGTGTAGAGGAGAAAGATAAGTCTGACATGTTGAATAGAAGACCTTACAGAAGAATGCCTCCTGGGGCTTATGGACAGATTGTTCCCAATTATCCCCTGTACTTATCATCATTCATTTGCTCTCACTATAAGAACACAGTGGGATGGGCGATCATTCCTTCTACATAGCCAGAATACCTCCCCAATCTCCCCCCTCCCTATCATTCATCAGCCAAAAAGACAGTAAGTGGCAGCGGATGTCAGCGAGGTGCAAGGAGACAGATTCAGTCACATAGCACAATGCAAAAGTATGAAACTCCAGGACAAAGGGTTCATGTGTGAGCGATCGGCGGCTCAGGATGATAATCCGGGTTCTGTATGATGGGACTTCTCACAGTCCGTGGAGATGATGTTTTCTTTGACAGATATAACAAATAAAACAGGAACAGAAATTCTTCTTTATGAAACACAAAAAGAAACCTGCCGACATATTTGTTCTATGCATTAGATCTGGCCTGGGAGTGGAGATGAGGTGTGAACATCGCCCCATCTAAACTTCACCTATAGGGTACGGTCAGACGAGCGGATTTTCGCAGCGGATTTCTCTCCGCAGCTGAAGGACCTCTGTATTCTGCCTTTACATGTGCCGGCTCGGAGCTGCCATACGCCTCTACGTGCAGGCACACTAAAACGATGTGCGAGTCGCCGCGCATGCGCGGTGTACTCGCACACGTCACGGCCGCTCCCCCTGCTCAGCGAGCTAGGCCGAGAGCTGCCGCGATGTGCGAGTATACTGCGCGTGCGCGCGGTGACTCTCACATTGCAGTGTGTCTGCTCGTAGCGGCGTATTGCACCGCATTACAGAGGTCCTTCAGCGGCGGATCTGCAGCGTAAAATACGCTGTAAATCCGCTCGTCTGAACGCTCCCATATACATAGAAAGGGCACTCACTGACTATTCCAGTGTTTCCCAACCAGGATGCATCCAGATGTTGCAAAACTACAACTCCCAGCATGCCTGGACAGCCTTCGGCTGTCCAGGCATGCTGGGAGTTGTAGTTTTGCAACATCTGGAGGCACCCTGGTTGGGAAACACTGGACTATTCTATATATTCTATATCTGTATCTGCCATATGAAACAGATAATGGATAGATAGATAGTAGAGATGAGCGAACTTACAGTAAATTCGATTCGTCATGAACTTCTCGGCTCGGCAGTTGATGACTTTTCCTGCGTAAATTAGTTCAGCCTTCAGGTGCTCCGGTGGGCTGGAAAAGGTGGATACATTCCTAGGAGAGAGTCTCCAGCCACCGGAGCACCTGAAAGCTGAACTAATTTATGCAGGAAAAGTCATCAACTGCCGAGCCGAGAAGTTCGTGACGAATCGAATTTACTGTAAGTTCACTCATCTCTAATAGATAGATATAGCAATTGGAAAAACACCGCCGCACTCACAAGTAGTAGTGTAGAAAAAGCTGGCTTTATTCCATAACAAACAGGCAACGTTTCGGCTGCGCAAGCATAGCCTTTCTCAAGCTTTTTCTACACTACTACTTGTGAGTGCCGCAGTGTTTTTCCGATTGCTATATCTCCCGAGGATCCAGGACCAGGACCTCCTGCCTGCATGCACCCGATTTCCAGCTTTTTCACTCCAGCCGGAGTGCTGCTTCTCCTTTGCTGTTTTTTTAGATAGATAGATGTGATGTCCCAGTACGGGACATGCATCTCACAGTCCTATCAGCTTGAGTCCCTGCACCCCCATAGTCTGTATAATTGTATATTATGTGTAAAGGACCTTTGATATGGTCACATGGTTATTAGTCACATGATAATGGTTGTCACATGTTAAAGTCACATGTTTTGTTACCCAGAGAGCACCAGGTGACCACATGACCCGCAGCTAGCCTATGGGCTCCTTGCTCAGCCCCCCTTTATAAGGAAGGGAGGAGCTGCAATCTGTCTCTTGTCTCTTCCACCGCACTTTCTGCTGAGGTCAAGTCCAGTCCAGATGTCTCAGAACCAGTGTCCAGCACATCTGGAGGCCTGAAGCCTAAATCACAGCCACAAGTCAGTAAGTCATCTCTGTCTCCTGTCACTATCGTCAGTCAAGTCAAGTCCATTATAGTCAGTGTGGCTGTCCTAAAGTCTGTCAAGTCACTGCAAGTCCCAGCAAGCTGCGAGGTCCCTGGTGTTACTGGTCACCTCTCTGGGATCCTGGCCGAACTGTAAAGACTGTTACCCTCTGTCTATCTCAGTAAAGCTACCATTAACCCTAACCTGGCCTTGTACTCTTATTTGCCCTGCCTAACTATGACTAGCGATGCTACCGTTCGGGTGGTTCTTGGTAAAACCACGCCCTGGCGTCACGAACATTTAGGTGTTAACAACCATCTGCCCCTGGGCTACAACATCTGCCCCATACACCTCACACCGCACCCCCGTGACGCACCAAGTATAGATTCCCCAACTCTCCCTATAGCTTTGAGATTAGTTCCATACAGAGAATGATAGTTTCTCTTCTTGATTTTGTGTTGCCGTCCATCTCCCGGTATTTGCTCTGACATCATACATCACCACGTATGAAAATAAATAGTCACAAAGCAGAGGAGACGTTCTGTGTCATCTTCATTCCTTCCAGTGATTTTGTGGGTACCAGCAGACTAAATAAATAGCCTGCCGCAGCCCCCCTTCACCCCGCACAGAGCGCCCCCTGTCATGTGGATCATACAGACCCGCTCTATACTTAGAATAAACACAATTCTGCCCAGGAAGTTTGTGCTGTGACAGTGGAAACAGCTTCAGGTCTTTTTTCTTCATCTTTTAACTATATTTTTCTTTTCCCGATGATCTCATCCAGAATATTACAGCACAGGCAGAATTCCAGATATGTGTTACATAAATACCAGGAAGAGCGAGGCCAATGTGTAGAGAATCCCGGGGCCCTCCAGCCCTCCTGGGCCCCACTTCCATGCTCAAGACTACAGGAAAATGTCCTACGTCTGTTTTAATATTAGGTCATTTCCAAATTTTTCCTATTAGACTCGCAAGTGGAGAAAGAAGACGGGAGCTGCTCCCAGCCCTGCAGGCAAAGGTCTCTACATAAAACTTATAAAGAGCTTTTTATAGATCACTGACCCAAAGGGGACTGTCAGATAGGGAACTTCTCCGACCTATTTTTGTTGTTTAATGTAACTTTTTGTCTCTTTGCCTAAATTCACTTTTCACCCCCTCCCCTGGCATGCTTTTGGGGGATTAAAGGGGGACTCCGGTGGAAAACAAATGTTTTCAAATCAACTGGTGCCAGAATGTTATACAGATTTGTAAATTACTTCTATATAAAAGTCTGAATCCTTATAGTACTTAATAGCTGCTGTATGCGCCAGAGGAAGTTGTGTTGTTCTTTCCAGTCTGACCACAGTGCTCTCTGCTGACACCTCTGTCTGTGTAAGGAATTGTCCAGAGCAGGAGAAAATCCCCATAGCAAACCTCTCCTGCTCTAGTAAAAGTAGTAAAGTAAAAACAAAACCTGAATAAGTTGGGTATCGTATGGGCCTACAGAATAAAAAAAGGACAATTTCTTCCCGTAAATATTTTTTATGTTAAAATGAATGATGGAAAAATGAGTGATGTCATTACAAATTGGTGGCACACAAAACAAGCCTCATATGGGTCTGTAGGTGGAACATTTAAAGTGTTGCGACTACTAGAAGGCAAAGAGGAAAAAAACTAAACCCAACCCCTAACCCCCCCCCCCAAAAAAAAAAATTTGGCCCAGTCTTTAAGGGGTTAAGCCTTTACACTTTGATTTATACACGAAAAAAAATCCTGCATGTCCAGTGCTTACTATACGAATCTCTTCTCTTTCTATATATATATATAGATGGCTTACTACCAGCCACCCAACACAATGGTCAACAAGTGTGTTACTCACCCAGGTTACAGCTTCTTTTGAGATTTAAACTCTCATCAGTGGTGGAAATTGACTCTTCCCTAGTGTTAAAACCCAGAGATGAGCTTTCTTCAGCAACTATGCTGATCTGTGTTAGTCTGAAACCCTGGAGTGGCCTAGGAAGAGGATGAAAGGCTCCACTACCAAACCTGACTTTCATCTTATAAAATTTCTGTCACATATGGGCAGGGAACAGTGAAGCCCTAACTCACATACAGCCATTGTCCCAACCGATTGCCCTATGTGACGGATCGACAACCACGATGACAAACCCTCCCTGCTAAGTGCTGGGGCAGCGTTGTCAACATGACAAAATACAAAAATAGTAGGAGTCGGAAAACAGCTGGCGGCACACAAACGAACAGAGATACACTGAGCAACAGACACAGTCAAATCAATGTCAGTCTAGCCGAGGAGATAGCGGAGTACAGGAACGCAGAATAGAGTCAAGGGAAAAGTCAAAGATCAATAAACAAGCAGGTATCCAGTAATCAGGAGGTGTCAGCTAAGGTATAACCTTTCACAGAGAATGAATTGATCGTTGCTCCTAGCTTATATAGGCAGTTGGTCAGGGATACATCTTACTGATAGGTAGCAGAGCTGAGAACCACACCCAGGCGAGCTCCAAGCAGCTCCTGCCCAACCAGAGTCATTTAACTCTTCGTGTACGGCCAGAGCCAGACGTTACAATTCCAGAGCCAATACATACCAATGTCCCTAGCAAGCTAAGTCTCACCAGAGATTTAACTATTTCTGTATTTTGCATCCATGCTTCCTGGAACCTGGTGTCCACATATGACAGGTACTTCCGGGAAATATAGTGATCTCCAACCACTATTTCTGTCAGGGTTTCAAAGGGGTTACTCCAAAATTAAAATGTATCCCCTATCCATAGTATCTGATTGGTCATGGTCTGACTGTTGGGACCCCCACCAATAAAAATGATGGTTCTTTGTCCCTCCAGTGGACCACACATGTTTAGACACAGATTCCATTCACTCTCTATTTGACTTTCAAACATAGCTAAGTGTTGAACTATAAGGGTACGTTTACACGCGCTGATTTTTTAGCGGGTTTTCCGGGATTTTTTTTAGCGGGTTGTACACTGCAGAAAATCCGCCGCAAGCCCCATTGAAATCAGTAGGGACTGTGGCAGATTTTCCGCAGCGTAAATTCCGCCGCGGAAAATCTGCTGCGGACAGCCAAGAAGAGCCCGCTCACTTTCAAATACGCAGCGGAAAACCCGCAAAAAAATTTGCGCGTGTGAACGTACCCTAAGGCTGGGTTCATATCACGATTTAACCATCCTATTATCGGAACGTAAAATGGTATGAAATCGGATTGCAAAAAAACGTATACCATCGTATGTAAAAATGTCTTTGCTATCTGATTTTAAAATCGTATCCAAAAATCGTACAGATGAAAATTCCATCTGGTTTTCAATAAAAATCTGATCCTGTTTTTAAAATGAATATGTGTATGCCAATGGCAATAAAGTTTTATATATTTGAAGTGTATGTGTTTTGAAGTCTACTGCGCATGCGTACCAAAAAATCGTGTGCGACTAATCTGATAGAATCGCACATTCACACGATTCCATACGATTTACATAGACATCAATAATAAAATAAAAAATCGGACACGATTTCGATACAATTCTGAATCTGGATGAAAAATCGTGGTCAACCACGATTTTACCTCCGATCTTAAATCGTGCAAAATCGGATACGGATCAAAGCTGATGCATTTGTTGTCTATCAACTGGTGCCAGAAAGATAAACAGATTTGTAAATTACTTAATCCTTCCAGTACTTATTAGCTGCTGAATACTACAGAGGAAATTCTTTTCTTTTTGGAACACAGAGCTCTCTGCTGACATCATGGGCACAGTGCTCTCTGCTGACATCTCTGTCCATTTTCAGAACTGTCCAGAGCAGCATATGTTTTCTATGGGGATTTTCTCCTACTCTGGACAGTTCTTAAAATGGACAGAGATGTCAGCACTGTGCTCGTGATGTCAGCAGAGAGCTCTGTGTTCCAAAAAGAAAAGAATTTCCTCTGTAGTATTCGGCAGCTAATAAGTACTGGAAGGATTAAGATTTTTTTTTTAATAGAAGTAATTTACAAATATCTGTTTAACTTTCTGGCACCAGTTGATAAAAAGAAAAAAAAAAGTTTTCCACCGGAGTACCCCTTTAAACGGTTTTCCATTGTGTAAATTGTATATATATATCTACACCAGAGGATAAGTGGATCCAGTTTCAAGTCTATTTAACAACTAGCGGTAGTGACCCAGTTGTCGCCTATGTCTTAACACTTAGGTGGTTGAGTCGCGGACGATGGGAGTCGGGCATAAGTGAAATGCCATGAATGCTAGAGGATGCTGCCGGGAAAGGAGCTCAAAATGTGACACTACAAGTGTGAGAAAGTTGGATGTGTAGCTTCAAAAAACTATCATATCAATCAGTGGTCTCTAAACTGTGTACCTCCAGATGTTGCAAAACTACGACTCCCAGCATGCCCGGACAGCCAACGGCTGTCCGGGCATGCTGGGAGTTGTAGTTTTGCAAGAGCTGGAGATCCACAGTTTGGAGACCATTGATTTAAAGGGAACCTGTCATGTTGAACAAGCAGTCTGTTATTTAAATAAACTTCACACAGATGAATAGTACAAGGAAATATAAGAAATTTAGCAATATATCCTAAAGGGTACCTCTCATCAAAAAAACTTTTGATATATTATAGATTAATGTAGGCAGAATAACTTTACAATTGCATGTTATTAAAAAAATATGCTTCTTTCTATTTAATTTTCCACTTTGAAGAAATGACCACTAGGGGTCTCCCTACCAGTCCTGGCAGCAAGCATTTCAGACTCATGCTGGAGTCCTAAACACTACGAGCTGCCAGTCTGCTTTGTTCACAAAGGAGAACACTCAGAGCTGCCAGCTTGCTTTGTTCACAGCCTGTTTGGCTGTGAAAAAAGCAGGCTGGCAGCTCTGAGTGTTTAGGACTCCAGCATGAGTCAGAAATGCTTGCTGACAGGACTGATCGGGAAAAATACAATAGAAAGAAGCATATTTTTCATTAACATGCTATTGGAAAGTTATTCAACATTCATTCATCTAAAATATATCAAAAGTTTATTTGATGAGAGGTACCCTTTAATAGAAGAAAATGCTTCTTCCTCCTGTTATCATGCTTCTTTCCTCCCCACCCTGCTGCTTAAAAAGGTACTCCGGTAGAAAACTTAATAGACTTGTATTGCTTGTCTTGCAGATACAGGGCATAGCTGAGCTAATTTTTACAGCAACAGGACAATACAGCAGCACTCTGTTAGCACAAAGATACAGATAAAACATGAAATGCTATACAGCTATAGTGCAAAAAATGAAAAAGTTAGGTACTTAGCTCACAATTTGGCAGCCAAATAGCTTGGACCATCCCACCACGGTAAGGTGACCTCATTGGGACAGACCCTACACTGTGAATATGCCTCTGTGCAATCAGTTTAACAGGCATTGCAAGGTCTGAGACATCCAGCACCTTATATACACCTAATAGAGGTGGGCAGGGTGCAGGAGCCAACATGGAGGTAGCCACTCCCCCATATGTATAACACAAACAAGGAAAAATTGGCCAGCACTACTGATACCAAACTACTATATGGACCTGGCATACAGGTGCACGCTGCTAGGCTAAATATACAGCAACAGAAGAATACAGCAGCACACTGCTAGCACAAAGATATAGATAAAACATGAAATGCTATACAGCTATAGTGCAAAAAAATGGGATGGTCAAAGCTATTTGGCCGCCAAATTGTGAGCTAAGTACCTCACCTTTTCATTTTTTGCACTGTTGTATAGCATTTCATGTTTTATCTGTATCTTTGTGCTAACAGTGTGCTGCTGTATTCTTCTATTGCTGTATATTTAGCCTAGCGGCCTGCACCTGTATGCCGGGTCCATATAGTAGTTTGGTATCAGTAGTGCTGGCTAACTTATCCTTGTTTGAGCTAATTTTTTGAGATTTAAAGGGGTACTCCGGTGAAAACCTGGTGCCAGAAACAGATTTGTAAATTATTTCTATTAAAAATTCTTAATCCTTCCAGTACTTATTACTTACAATGACTTTCCTCCCCCATTCTCAGATCAGACCTTTATGTAAGTGGGGGCAACTCCCACACTCCTTCAGTCATTGCTGTACTGGAGATCACCTCTTCATGCGCTACTTATTTTATGTGTAAATTATATGGGGAGGAATAAGGCTGGAGCCAGGGCCTGGATCCGGTTTGGTAATACTGCATTAAAGGGGTACTCCGGTGGAAAACAAACAGATTTACATTACTTCTATATAATAATCTCAGACTTAGCTGATTATTCTTTAAAGGGGTACTCCCATGGAAAAAAAAGAAAAGTACAGGTTTGTAAATTACTTCTGTATAAAAATCCTAATCTTTCCAGTATTTATCAGCTGCTGTATGCTCCAGATGAAGTTGTGTAGTTCTTTCCAGTCTGACCACAGTGCTCTCTGCTGACACCTCTGTCCGTGTCAGGAACTGTCCAGAGTAGAAGTGTGGTAACTACCGGAATATATGGCGGGACCACGGGTGTTGTGGTGTGAGTGATGGGATCAGATGTTATTAACCCCGGGGGTCGGATGGTATTAACCCCTATGTGTTTGTGACGCCAGTGTGATTTTTGGGTTCCAAAACACCACGCGCCCGGATTCTCTGCTATCCCACGGGCTAGTAGTGAATAAAGAGTCCGCAACCAGTTGAGGGTAAACGGAGGCTTTACTGAATAGAAGACAGATGGAATTATCTTCACAGCTAAGGCCAGAATTCCCAGAGAGGTGGCCAGGACCCAGAGGACCTCGCAGCTTGCTGGACCAATATACTTGACTTTGACTTGTAATTAGACTTGACTTGACTATATGCAGGACTTGACTATTTGTAGTGACAGCAGACATAGACTTGTAGACTTACTGGGGAGACTTGTAGCTTTTGGGGTACTCCAGATGCTCATCACTTGACTCTAAGGCCTCTGGTGCTTGCTGCCTCAGCAAAGACTTGTTCTCAGATAAGTTGGTAGGATCCAAGGGAGAGCTAATTAAAGATGGCCACCCCTTTATATAGTGGGGGGCTGGACTAAAGCCCATTGGTCAAGCTGTGGGTCATAGGTTAAGCTGGTGCTCTCTGGGAGTACATGTGACAACAAATCATGTGACTGCAGAACATAACATGTGACAACCTTACTCACAGGTCCTTGAGACCTCCACAGGTCCTGTATACTTTCTAAACATAAGGATCCTGTCTATGCATTAAAGGAACATACACACATTTATTAAACTAACAGGGAGAAAACAAAGGGAGACCCTGCAGGGGAGCCCCCAGGTCACTGAGCGACTCAACCTGACTGGGCCTACAGGTAGTACAGAACCATGTACCTGTACTGGGACATTACAAAGAAGAAAATCCCCATAGCGAACCTCTTCTGCTCTGGACAGTTCCTGACATGGACAGAGGTGTCGGCAGAGAGCACTGTGGTCAGACTAGAAAGAATTACACAACTTCCTGTGGAGCATACAACAGCTAATAAGTACTGGAAGGATTAAGATTTTTTTAATAGAAGCAATTTACAAATCTGTTTAACTTTCTGACACTAATTTGAAAACATTTTTTTTCCATGGAAGTAATCCTTTAAAGAATAATCCGAGTCCACTATCTTATGTATAGAGGGGTCAGGTGGTTAGAGGGAACAAGCATGTTTAATTTCATGTGTGCCCATGCACACTACGTAATTCCTGTGATCTTGTACGAGACCCGGCAACTCACCCATCCTTGGAGCGCTCTAACCCCTACCTGCTTAGCCAATCACTGGCTAAATAGCACCCCGGTCTGAGCTGGTGATTGGCTGTGTGGGCTGTCACTCCCGCTTGTCTCGGAAAGTGGGGGCCGTTGTGTTGAGAGGACGGGTAGGTTGCTGGGCCCTGTACAGCAGATCGCAGGTGGTCCCAGCAGTCGACCCCCCAATGATCAGACACTTATCCACCATCCTATGTATAGGGTATAAGTCAACTTTCCCGGAGTCCCCTTTAGCATCCCTTTTATCTAAATGTAAGTCATTTTTTTTATCTAAATGTAAGTAATATGGGTTCTAATTAGGAAACAAATTGCAGAAAATAAAATGCGGCATCTCTAAATTTTAAGGGGGGAATTTATCATTTGCGACGATTTTTGCCCAACGCGAAACCAAAGCTGCGCAAGTGCGTGTTTTTTTCCAGTTGCCACGCATAGAAAAATGATTTAAAGGGGTACTCCAGCGCTTAGGCATCTTATCCCCTATCCAAAGGATAGGGGATAAGATGCCTGATCGCGGGGGTCCCGCCACTGGGTACCCCCGTGATCTTGCATGCAGCAGCCCAGTTAAATCCAGTCCCCAGAGCGTTTTCACTCCGGGTCTGATTACCGGAGACCACGGATCCGGCGGCGTGTGACGTGACGCCTCCGCTCCTGTGTGACATCACACTCCGCCCCTCAATGCAAGCCTATGGGAGGGGGCGTGACGCCTCCGCCCCCGTGTGATGTCACACTCCGCCCCTCAATGCAAGCCTATGGGAGGGGGCGTGACGCCTCCGCCCCCGTGTGATGTCACACTCCGCCACTCAATGCAAGCCTATGGGAGGGGGCGTGATGCCTCTGCTCCCGTGTGATGTCACACTCCGCCCCTCAATGCAAGCCTATGGGAGGGGGCGTGATGCCCCGTGTGATGTCACACTCCGCCACTCAATGCAAGCCTATGGGAGGGGGCGTGATGCCTCCGCCCCCGTGTGATGTCACGCTCCACCCCTCAATGCAAGCCTATGGGAGGGGCGTGATGCCTCCGCCCCCGTGTGATGTCACACTCCGCCCCTCAATGCAAGCCTATGGGAGGGGGCGTGATGCCTCTGCTCCCGTGTGACGTCACTCTCCGCCCCTCAATGCAAGCCTATGGGAGGGGGCGTGATGCCTCCGCCCCCGTGTGATGTCACGCTCCGCCCCTCAATGCAAGCCTATGGGAGGGAGCGTAACGCCTCCGCCCCCGTGTGACATCACACTCCGCCCCTCAATGCAAGCCTATGGGAGGGGGCGTGATGCCTCCACCCCCATGTGATGTCACGCTCCGCCCCTCAATGCAAGCCTATGGGAGGGGGCGTAACACCTCCGCCCCCTTGTGATGTCACACTCCGCCCCTCAATGCAAGCCTATGGGAGGGGGCGTAACACCTCCGCCCCCTTGTGACGTCACACTCCGCCCCTCAATGCAAGCCTATGGGAGGGGGCGTGATGCCTCCGCCCCGTGTGATGTCACGCTCCGCCCCTCAATGCAAGCCTATGGGAGGGGGCGTGACGCCTCCGCCCCCATGTGACGTCACACGCCGCCGGCCCCGTGGTCGCCGGTAATCAGACCCGGAGCGAACATGCTCCGGGGACTGATTTTAACTGGGGTGCTGCGTGTAAGATCACGGGGACCCCCGCGATCAGGCATCTTATCCCCTATCCTTTGGATAGGGGATAAGATGTCTAAGCACCGGAGTACCCCTTTAATCAGTGCAGACAACCTAAAAATGATTCAAAATTAGATTATTTTGCACATTGACTCGTGCGCACTCAGTTTTGCAGGTGCACCCATTATAAAGAAGCACACCCACTTTATCCTTTGTTTGGTGAAATATTATTAGTTAGTCCTCCGCTGGGTATAGTGTCATGCGGGGGACACACATTGTGAATGGCATTCCTCACTATATCCTGTTGCCAAACAAGCTGGTGACATCAAGTGCCAAGAGGTGGCGGCGGTTTGCGTCGGCTCTGGTTACGGATACTTCATAGAGGAGTGCGTCTTGCCTTGTATATTTCACTCAGCAGCTGCTGTTAGAAAGCTATGTGGTCTTTTAGGTCAGATCCACAGAATAAAGGTCAGGCTGCAGCTCCCGCATTTATTACTGTACAGGGGAAATCGGTATTAAACATTCACCTGTATAACTATTATTATGACTTTTTACGCATATTTTAATCATTAGGCTGGGTTCACACTGTGGAATTTCTGGGCAGAATTTCTGCCGGAGATCAAGGCGGCGGCACTAGGACCGAGCGGACTACATTGCCGTCCCCATAGATGGCAATGCATTTCTGAGCAGATCTCCCAAAAGATCCACCCACAAATGTATTGCAGTCTATGGGGGCAGCAATGCAGTCTGCTCGGTCCTAGTGCCGCCGGCTCAATCTCCGGCAGAAATTCTGCCCAGAAATTCTGCAGTGTGAACCCAGCCTAAGGGGCCTTTTCCTTCACACTGAGGAATTGGCGCGGAATTTCCGCATGAAAAAAAATAAAAGAAGACAATATATTTATATTATACTCTTCTCCTCCGCTTGAAATTTTCATTTCCGCGTGTGGAATTCCGCGCAAAATCTCTTTGAGTTCTTGTGGAAAAGTAACAATATTTTGAGGCAGAAAATTTCTGCATGATTTCCGCCCCAATTCCTCAGTGTGAACATACAGTTAATAAACCTCCTTAAAGGGGTAGTTTGATGGAAAACATATATATATATTTTTTTTTTAAATCATCTGGCTCCAGAAAGTTAGACAGATTTGTAAATTACTTCTATTAAAAAATCTTAATCCATCCAGTACTTATCAGCTGCTGTATGCTCTATAGGAAGTTGTATAGTTCTTTCCAGTCTGACCATAGTGCTCTCTGCTGACACCTCTGTCCATGTCAGGAACTGTCCAGAATAGGAGAAAATCCCCATAACAATCCTCTCCTGCTCTGGACAGTTCCTGACATGGACAGAGGTGTCAGCAGACAGCACTGTGATCAGACTGGAAAGAATTACACAACTTCCTCTGGAGCATAAAGCAGCTGATAACGACTGGAAGGATTAAAGGGGTATTCCAGGAAAAAACTTTTTATTATATATCAACTGGCTCCAGAAAGTTAAACAGATTTGTAAATTACTTCTATTAAAAAATCTAAATCCTCTCAGTACTTATGAGCTTCTGAAGTTGAGTTGTTATTTTCTGTCTAAGTGCTCTCTGATGACACGTGTCTCGGGAACCGCCCAGTTTAGAAGCAAATCCCCATAGCAAACCTATTCTAAACTGGGCGTTTTCCGAGACAGGTGTCATCAGAGAGGATTTAGACAGAAAAGAACAACCTTAACTTCAGAAGCTCATAAGTACTGAAAGGATTAAGATTTTTTTAATAGAAGTAATTTACAAATCTGTTTAACTTTCTGGAGCCAGTTGATTTATATATAAAAAAAGTTTTTTCCTGGATAACCCCTTTAAGATTTTTATATAGAAGTAATTTACAAATCTGTTTAACATTCTGGCACCAGTTGATTTAAAAAAAAAAATGATTCCCACCAAAGTACCCCTTTAATTCCCCAAAAATATGTGCCTAGGCTAATGTTTTCCAACCAGAGTGCCTCCAGCTGTTGAAAAACTACAACTCTAAGCATGCCCGGACAGCCTTTGGCCTTTGGAAGGGGACACATTGCGCCTTGTCAGGTAAGCCCATAATTGATATTGGTGCCGCCATAGATGGAGAAACAGGCCTAACAAAGGGATATAGTGGAAATGGTAGAAAAAACGAAATCATGGTGGAAAAAAATTGAATAAATATGCAAGGATGGAATTTTACTACAGAAAGGTCCCCAAAGTGACACCCTCAGAGGCACCTGCTTAGCAGCAAAGTGCCTGCGCTGATTGTTTACAGATGGTCGGTAGCGACACGCTGCGTGCGTAGGGCTCTCCGTCAACACGTGCAACTAAAATAACCATTTGTAGGTCACAGAGCCAAGTTGGGGCCATTTATGAAGCAAGACACGTTCCTTCCCCGACATATAGAGAGTCTAAGGCAGTGTTTCCCAAACCAGGGGGCCTCCAGCTGTTGCAAAACTACAACTCCCAGCGGTTGGCTGTCTGGGCATGTTGTAGTTGCAGTTGTAGTTTTACAACAGCTGGAGGCACCCTGGTTGGGAAACACTGAGCTGCATAGATGATTGTCACATATAATTGCATAAAAAGGGGTACTCCGGTGGGAAAAAAAATTTTTTTCAAATCAACTGTTGCCAGAAAGTTAAAAATATTTGTAAATTATTTCTATTAAAAAATCTTAATCCTTCCAGTACTTTTCAGCTGCTGCATGCTCCACAGGAAGTTCTTTTCTTTTTAAATTTATTTTCTGTATGACCACAGTGCTCTCTGCTGACACCTCTGTCCGTGTCAGGAACTGTCCAGAGCAGGAGAAAATCCTCATAGAAAACCTATCCTGCTCTGGACAATTCCTGACACGGACAGAGGTGTCAGCAGAGAGCACTGTGGACAAGACAAAAAAGAAATTCAAAAAGAAAAGAACTACTTCCTGTAGGGCATATAGCAGCTGATAAGTACTGGAAGGATTCAGGCTTTTTAATAGAAGTAATTTACAAATCTGTTCAACTTTCTGGCACCAATTCATTTAAATAATAATTATTTTTCCACCGGAGTTCTCCTTTAACTTATTATCGGCTATGTATACAGTGTTGTCAGTCTATGCACAGGTGAAGAAGAAGAATCCAACCCTCCAATAGTCCATAAACGCTTTATATCAGTGGTCTTCAACCTGCGGACCTCCAGATGTTGCAAAACTACAACTCCCAGCATGCCCGGACAGCCGTTGGCTGTCCGGGCATGCTGGGAGTTGTAGTTTTGCAACATCTGGAGGTCCGCAGGTTGAAGACCACTGCTTTGTATACTAGATACAGGGAGGTATACACTTCTCAAACAATACAAGACACATTTCGGGGGCTTGACGCGTTATGACGAAACGCGTCAAGGCTGTTTCTAATGCTTTTGCAATAAGTATTAAGCTTTTATTGACTATTGAAATGCTTCAGCCCTGAATTATTATTGCAAATGCGCCAGAATTCTGGTGCAATTTGTCCACAAAAAAAAAAGTATAAACTCAAGACTTGTGTCATGAGTTTTAGGCAGTTAGGCAACAACCTAGGTAAAAAGTGCACCCAAAAATGCATTAAAAAATGTTGACCCATAATTCAGGTTTAAAGTAGGCCAGGTACGGCCATGTTCATGTGGCGTAAAATGTGCGGAATGTCCGCACGGAAAAAAGGCACGGGCATTCCGCACATTTGCCCGATCTGGCAGGTGATAGGACCGATCAGAAATGCGCTGGCTCATAGATGGCAATGCATGGGCTAAATCCATGGACGCTGGAATCAGGATTTTCATGGCAGAAGTTCCACTGTGTGAACAGTGCAGCAGAATCCCATTGAAGTCATTGGGACTCAGCTGCAGCAGAATGCGGAATGTTCCTGTGGAATTCCTCACAGACATTCCGCCGTGTGAACATACCCTAATACAGTGATCCCTCAACTTACAATGGCCTCAACATACAATAGTTTCAACATACAATGGTCTTTTTCTGGACCATTGTAACTTGAAACTAGACTCAACATACAATGCAATGGAATCTGCGAAACGTGTCAATGTCCGGAAGAACCGACCGATCAGAATGGGCATTCACTGGTAAATCCCCTGTATTCCTAAAGTGCATGCACTGACTGGTGTCTGGTAGCGCCCCCTACAGTACAGTGAGGTATTACATGTTCTGTACTCTTTACCTGTATTACTGAAGTGCATGCACTGACTGGTGTCTGGTAGCGCCCCCTATAGTACAGGGAGATTTTACATGTTCTGTACTCTTTACCTGTATTACTGAAGTGTATGCACTGACTGGTGTCTGGTACCGCCCCCTATAGTACAGGGAGATTTTACATGTTCTGTACTCTTTACCTGTATTACTGAAGTGTATGCACTGACTGGTGTCTGGTAGTGCCCCCTACAGTACAGGGAGGTATTACATGTTCTGTACTCTTTACCTGTATTACTGAAGTGTATGCACTGACTGGTGTCTGGTAGTGCCCCCTACAGTACAGGGAGATATTACATGTTCTGTACTCTTTACCTGTATTACTGAAGTGTATGCACTGACTGGTGTCTGGTACCGCCCCCTATAGTACAGGGAGATTTTACATGTTCTGTACTCTTTACCTGTATTACTGAAGTGTATGCACTGACTGGTGTCTGGTAGTGCCCCCTACAGTACAGGGAGGTATTACATGTTCTGTACTCTTTACCTGTATTACTGAAGTGTATGCACTGACTGGTGTCTGGTAGTGCCCCCTACAGTACAGGGAGGTATTACATGTTCTGTACTCTTTACCTGTGTTACTGAAGTGCATGCACTGACTGGTGTCTGGTAGCGCCCCCTACAGTACAGGGAGGTATTACATATTCTGTACTACTCTTTACCTGTATTACTAAAGTGCATGCACTGACTGGTGTCTGGTAGTGCCCCCTACAGTACAGGGAGGTATTACATGTTCTGTACTCTACCTGTATTACTGAAGTGTATGCACTGACTGGTGTCTGGTAGCGCCTCCTACAGTACAGGGAGGTATTACATGTTCTGTACTCTTTACCTGTACCAGGGTTATCTGCTCCTTTGGACACCAGGCGAGGGCGGCTCCATTTTACTATTTTTAGGACACTGTGTTCTGTACAGGACCCTGAAGAAGCTCCTGTCCTCTACTTAGACCAGTGTTTCCCAACCAGGGTGCCTCCAGCTGTTGCAAAACTACAACTCCCAGCATGCCCGGACAGCCTTCGGCTGTCCGGGCATGCTGGGAGTTGTAGTTTTGCAACAGCTGGAGGCACCCTCTTTGGGAATCACTGAAATAGACAGTGATTTACAGCTCCCAGCAGATCTTTATTACTTTTATATGTAAGGATTTGCTTTATCTATATAAGTTATCTACTTATTTTTCTTTAATCCTCACTTTTTCTTATTTTTGGATGACATTTTGGAGGCTTCAGAACCAATTACCAGGTTTCCATAGAATTCTGGTCTCAACATACGATGGTTTCAACATACAATGGTCGTCCTGGAACCAATGAATATTGTAACTTGAGGGACCACTGTAGTTGGTTTAGACAAGACAGATAAGCCTGAAAGATTAAAGTCTAAGGTTGGGTTTACACTACAGAATTGCTGGTCGGACCCCCGCAATCAGACACTTATTCCCTACACTGTGGATAAGGGATACGTTTTATTCCCCAGACTACCCCTTTAACAATCTGAGAGAGGAAGACAATTTTAGGGGAAATGATCCGTCGCTGCAGCTCGCGATTGTTTGGAATAAATTGCTTTTTTCCGCAGGATTTAATTACAATCACTTGTCTAGAATAATTCTTCTTTTGTTGTAATGTTCTCTCGAAAATTAGCCGAGGAAATTCACACTCGGATGAATAAGATGTTCTCATTTGAAGGGTTTTCCTGAAGAAACCTCATGAGGTTGATTACTGTATTCAGTATATGGCGGTATATGAAGCGGACATCGTGATTGCTCCAATTAGTGAGGGGGATGTGATTGTACGTGGAGGAGGATGCGAAGCTGCGTCTGGTGGATCACTTCTTTCTCATATTCCGTCCTCATATCCCCGTCCTCATATCCCCGTCCTCATATCCCCGTCCTCATATCCCGTCCTCATATCCCGTCCTCATATCCTGTCCTCATATCCCCGTCCTCATATCCCCGTCCTCATATCCCGTCCTCATATCCCGTCCTCATATCCTGTCCTCATATCCCCGTCCTCATATCCCCGTCCTCATATTCCGTCCTCATATCCAGACCTCATATCCCGACCTCATATTCCATCCTCATATCCCGTCCTCATATCCCGTCCTCATATCCCGTCCTCATATCCCGTCCTCATATCCTGTCCTCATATCCCCGTCCTCATATCCCCGTCCTCATATCCAGTCCTCATATTCCGTCCTCATATCCCCGTCCTCATATCCCCGTCCTCATATCCCGTCCTCATATCCCGTCCTCATATCCTGTCCTCATATCCCCGTCCTCATATCCCCGTCCTCATATCCCGTCCTCATATCCCGTCCTCATATCCTGTCCTCATATCCCCGTCCTCATATCCCGTCCTCATATCCCGTCCTCATATCCTGTCCTCATATCCCCGTCCTCATATCCCCGTCCTCATATCCCGTCCTCATATCCAGACCTCATATCCCGACCTCATATTCCATCCTCATATCCCGTCCTCATATCCCGTCCTCATATCCTGTCCTCATATCCCCGTCCTCATATCCCATCCTCATATCCAGACCTCATATCCCGACCTCATATTCCATCCTCATATCCCCGTCCTCATATCCCGTCCTCATATCCCCGTCCTCATATCCCATCCTCATATCCCGTCCTCATATCCCGTCCTCATATCCCGACCTCATATCCCCTCCTCATTTCCCATCCTCATTTCCTGTTCTCATATATCGTCCTCATATCCGGCCCTATTATCCCGTCCTCATATTCGGAACTCATATCCCGTCCTGGAAAGATGTCGAGATGTGTAAAAGCCAATCTCTGCAGAGCAAGAGTAACGTGACTTGTATGGGACTTCAGAGAGAAAAAAAACACCTTCACATAATGGGGTGGGTTAGGGTTGATTTCAAGGGGCGCTCCACCCCTAGGCATGTACTGTGGTACACAGCCATCACGTCCCCTCCTATAGACATAAATGGAGGGGGTGTGGAGTGACGTCACCATCACGGAAGCCCCAAAGATCGCGTGGGGTCCTTTGAATAGGGGATGCAAAAAACAGATCCCTCCAGGACAGCACAGGATAGAGCTGGCGCACAAGACTTGAGAGGTAAAAACTGATTTATTTTACCCGCCATGCAACGTGTTTCGCTGGATAACCAGCTTCATCAGGCATGACAATGCCTGATGAAGCTGGTTATCCAGGGAAACGCGTTGCATGCCGGGTAAAATAAATCAGTTTTTACCTCTCAAGTCTTGTGCGCCAGCTCTATCCTGTGCTGTCCTGGAGGGATCTGTATTTTGCGTCACCTTGTGTTGCCAGAAGCGGCTGCCGAGTCTCACCCGTCCAGGGTTTTATGCCTACACCATTGTTGTACTTGGTCTCAGTACAACCAACATCGGTGAGCAAGTGTTACGCCGAGCGCTCCGGGTTCCCGCTCCTCCCCGGAGCGCTCGCTTCACCTCCTCCGCTGCAGCGCTCCGGTCACGTCCTCTGACCCGGGGCGCTGCGATCCTGCTGCTAGCCGGGATGCGATTCGCGATGCGGGTAACGCCCGCTCGCGATGCGCACCCCGGCTCCCCTACCTGACTCGCTCCCCGTCTGTTCTGTCCCGGCGCGCGCGGCCCCGCTCCCTAGGGCGCGCGCGCGCCGGGTCTCTGCGATTTAAAGGGCCACTGCGCCGCTGATTGGCGCAGTGGTTCCAATTAGGGTTATCACCTGTGCACTCCCTATATTACCTCACTTCCCTTGCACTCCCTTGCCGGATCTTGTTGCCTTAGTGCCAGTGAAAGCGTTCCTTGTGTGTCCCTTGCCAGTGTTTCCAGACCTTCTGCCGTTGCCCCTGACTACGATCCTTGCTGCCTGCCCCGACCTTCTGCTACGTCCGACCTTGCTTCTGCCTACTCCCTTGTACCGCGCCTATCTTCAGCAGCCAGAGAGGTGAGCCGTTGCTAGTGGATACGACCTGGTCACTACCGCCGCAGCAAGACCATCCCGCTTTGCGGCGGGCTCTGGTGAAAACCAGTAGTGGCTTAGAACCGGTCCACTAGCACGGTCTACGCCAATCCCTCTCTGGCACAGAGGGTCCACTACCTGCCAGCCGGCATCGTGACAGTAGATCCGGCCATGGATCCCGCTGAAGTTCCTCTGCCAGTTGTCGCTGACCTCACCACGGTGATCGCCCAGCAGTCACAACAGATTGCGCAACAAGGCCAACAGCTGTCTCAACTGACCGTTATGCTACAACAGTTGCTACCACAGCTTCAGCAGTCATCTCCTCCGCCAGCTCCTGCACCTCCTCCGCAGCGAGTGGCCGCTCCTGGGATACGCTTATCCTTGCCGGATAAATTTGATGGGGACTCTAAGTTTTGCCGTGGCTTCCTTTCCCAATGTTCCCTGCATCTGGAGATGATGTCGGACCTGTTTCCCACTGAAAGGTCTAAGGTGGCTTTCGTAGTCAGTCTTCTGTCCGGAAAAGCCCTGTCATGGGCCACACCGCTCTGGGACCGCAATGACCCCGTCACTGCCTCTGTACACTCCTTCTTCTCGGAAATCCGAAGTGTCTTTGAGGAACCTGCCCGAGCCTCTTCTGCTGAGACTGCCCTGTTGAACCTGGTCCAGGGTAATTCTTCCGTTGGCGAGTATGCCGTACAATTCCGTACACTTGCTTCAGAATTGTCCTGGAATAATGAGGCCCTCTGCGCGACCTTCAAAAAAGGCCTATCCAGCAACATTAAAGATGTTCTGGCCGCACGAGAAATTCCTGCTAATCTACATGAACTTATTCACCTAGCCACTCGCATTGACATGCGTTTTTCTGAAAGGCGCCAGGAACTCCGCCAAGATATGGACTCTGTTCGCACGAGGCGTTTCGTCTCCTCGGCTCCTCTCTCCTCTGGTCCCCTGCAATCTGTTCCTGTGCCTCCCGCCGTGGAGGCTATGCAGGTCGACCGGTCTCGCCTGACACCTCAAGAGAGGACACGACGCCGTATGGAGAACCTCTGCCTGTACTGTGCTAGTACCGAACACTTCCTGAGGGATTGTCCTATCCGTCCTCCCCGCCTGGAAAGACGTACGCTGACTCCGCACAAAGGTGAGACAGTCCTTGATGTCTACTCTGCTTCTCCACGTCTTACTGTGCCTGTGCGGATGTCTGCTTCTGCCTTCTCCTTCTCTACAGTGGCCTTCTTGGACTCTGGTTCTGCAGGAAATTTTATTTTGGCCTCTCTCGTCAACAGGTTCAGCATCCCAGTGACCAGTCTCGCCAGACCCCTCTACATCAATTGTGTAAATAATGAAAGATTGGACTGTACCATACGTTTCCGCACGGAGCCCCTTCTTATGAGCATCGGATCTCATCATGAGAGGATTGAACTTTTGGTCCTCCCCAATTGCACCTCGGAGATTCTCCTTGGACTTCCCTGGCTTCAACTTCATTCCCCAACCTTGGATTGGTCCACTGGGGAGATCAAGAGTTGGGGGTCCTCTTGTTCCAAGAACTGTCTAAAACCGGTTCCCAGTAACCCTTGCCGTAACTCTGTGGTTCCTCCAGTAACCGGTCTCCCTAAGGCCTATATGGACTTCGCGGATGTTTTCTGCAAAAAACAAGCTGAGACTCTACCTCCTCACAGGCCTTATGATTGCCCTATCGACCTCCTCCCGGGTACTACTCCACCCCGGGGCAGAATTTATCCTCTCTCTGCCCCAGAGACTCTTGCCATGTCCGAATACGTCCAGGAGAATCTAAAAAAGGGCTTTATCCGTAAATCCTCCTCTCCTGCCGGAGCCGGATTTTTCTTTGTCTCCAAAAAAGATGGCTCCCTACGTCCTTGCATTGACTACCGCGGTCTTAATAAAATCACGGTTAAGAACCGCTACCCCTTACCCCTCATCTCTGAACTCTTTGATCGCCTCCAAGGTGCCCACATCTTCACTAAATTGGACTTAAGAGGCGCCTATAACCTCATCCGCATCAGAGAGGGGGACGAGTGGAAAACGGCATTTAACACCAGAGATGGACACTTTGAGTATCTGGTCATGCCCTTTGGACTGTGCAATGCCCCTGCCGTCTTCCAAGACTTTGTCAATGAAATTTTTCGTGATCTATTATACTCCTGTGTTGTGGTATATCTGGACGATATCCTAATTTTTTCTGCCAATCTAGAAGAACACCGCCAGCATGTCCGTATGGTTCTTCAGAGACTTCGTGACAACCAACTCTATGCCAAAATTGAGAAATGTCTGTTTGAATGCCAATCTCTTCCTTTTCTAGGATATTTGGTCTCTGGCCAGGGACTACAGATGGATCCAGACAAACTCTCTGCCGTCTTAAATTGGCCACGCCCCTCCGGACTCCGTGCTATCCAACGCTTTTTGGGGTTCGCCAATTATTACAGGCAATTTATTCCACATTTTTCTACCATTGTGGCTCCTATCGTGGCCTTAACCAAAAAAAATGCTGATCCCAAGTCCTGGCCTCCTCAAGCAGAAGACTCCTTTAAACAACTCAAGTCTGCCTTTTCTTCGGCTCCCGTGCTCTCCAGACCTGACCCTTCCAAACCCTTCCTATTGGAGGTTGATGCCTCCTCAGTAGGAGCTGGAGCTGTTCTTCTACAAAAAAATCCTTCCGGGCATGCTGTCACTTGTGGTTTTTTCTCTAGGACCTTCTCTCCAGCGGAGAGGAACTACTCCATCGGGGATCGAGAGCTTCTAGCCATTAAATTAGCACTTGAGGAATGGAGGCATCTGCTGGAGGGATCAAGATTTCCTGTTATTATCTACACCGACCACAAGAACCTCTCCTACCTCCAGTCGGCCCAACGGCTGAATCCTCGCCAGGCCCGGTGGTCTCTGTTCTTTGCCCGATTTAATTTTGAGATTCACTTTCGTCCTGCCGATAAGAACATTAGAGCCGATGCTCTCTCTCGTTCCTCGGATGCCTCAGAAGTTGATCTCCCTCCGCAACACATCATTCCACCTGACTGCCTGATCTCCACTTCTCCTGCCTCCATCAGGCAGACTCCTCCAGGAAAGACCTTTGTTTCTCCACGCCAACGCCTCGGAATCCTCAAATGGGGTCACTCCTCCCATCTCGCAGGTCATGCGGGCATCAAGAAATCTGTGCAACTCATCTCCCGCTTCTATTGGTGGCCGACTCTGGAGACGGATGTTGGGGACTTTGTGCGAGCCTGCACTATCTGTGCCCGGGATAAGACTCCTCGCCAGAAGCCCGCTGGTTTTCTTCATCCTCTGCCTGTCCCCGAACAGCCTTGGTCGCTGATTGGTATGGATTTTATTACTGATTTACCCCCTTCCCGTGGCAACACTGTTATTTGGGTGGTCGTTGATCGATTCTCCAAAATGGCACATTTCATTCCTCTTCCTGGTCTTCCTTCTGCGCCTCAGTTGGCTAAACAATTTTTTGTACACATTTTTCGTCTTCACGGGTTGCCTACGCAGATTGTCTCGGATAGAGGGGTCCAATTCGTGTCTAAATTCTGGAGAGCTCTCTGTAAACAACTCAAGATTAAATTAAATTTTTCCTCTGCATATCATCCCCAGTCCAATGGACAAGTAGAAAGAATTAACCAGATCCTGGGTGATTATTTGCGACATTTTGTTTCCTCCCGCCAGGATGACTGGGCAGATCTCCTTCCATGGGCCGAATTCTCGTATAACTTCAGGGTCTCTGAATCTTCCTCCAAATCCCCATTTTTCGTGGTGAACGGCCGTCACCCTCTTCCCCCCCTCCCTACCCCCTTGCCCTCTGGTCTGCCCGCTGTGGATGAAATTTCTCGTGACCTTTCCATTATATGGAGAGAGACCCAAAATTCTCTCTTACAGGCTTCTTCACGCATGAAGAGGTTCGCGGATAAGAAAAGAAGAGCTCCCCCCGTTTTTTCCCCTGGAGACAAGGTATGGCTCTCCGCTAAATATGTCCGCTTCCGTGTCCCTAGCTACAAGTTGGGACCACGCTATCTTGGTCCTTTCAAAATTTTGTGTCAAATTAATCCTGTCTCTTATAAACTTCTTCTTCCTCCTTCTCTTCGTATCCCTAATGCCTTTCACGTCTCTCTTCTCAAACCACTCATCCTCAACCGTTTTTCTCCCAAATCTGTTCCTCCCACTCCTGTTTCCGGCTCCTCGGACGTCTTCTCGGTCAAGGAGATTTTGGCTGCCAAAAAGGTCAGAGGGAAAAATTTTTTTTTTAGTAGACTGGGAGGGTTGTGGTCCTGAAGAGAGATCCTGGGAACCTGAGGACAACATCCTTGACAAAAGTCTGCTCCTCAGGTTCTCAGGCTCCAAGAAGAGGGGGAGACCCAAGGGGGGGGGTACTGTTACGCCGAGCGCTCCGGGTTCCCGCTCCTCCCCGGAGCGCTCGCTTCACCTCCTCCGCTGCAGCGCTCCGGTCACGTCCTCTGACCCGGGGCGCTGCGATCCTGCTGCTAGCCGGGATGCGATTCGCGATGCGGGTAACGCCCGCTCGCGATGCGCACCCCGGCTCCCCTACCTGACTCGCTCCCCGTCTGTTCTGTCCCGGCGCGCGCGGCCCCGCTCCCTAGGGCGCGCGCGCGCCGGGTCTCTGCGATTTAAAGGGCCACTGCGCCGCTGATTGGCGCAGTGGTTCCAATTAGGGTTATCACCTGTGCACTCCCTATATTACCTCACTTCCCTTGCACTCCCTTGCCGGATCTTGTTGCCTTAGTGCCAGTGAAAGCGTTCCTTGTGTGTCCCTTGCCAGTGTTTCCAGACCTTCTGCCGTTGCCCCTGACTACGATCCTTGCTGCCTGCCCCGACCTTCTGCTACGTCCGACCTTGCTTCTGCCTACTCCCTTGTACCGCGCCTATCTTCAGCAGCCAGAGAGGTGAGCCGTTGCTAGTGGATACGACCTGGTCACTACCGCCGCAGCAAGACCATCCCGCTTTGCGGCGGGCTCTGGTGAAAACCAGTAGTGGCTTAGAACCGGTCCACTAGCACGGTCTACGCCAATCCCTCTCTGGCACAGAGGGTCCACTACCTGCCAGCCGGCATCGTGACAGCAAGTTTGCTTATAGCCCATTTTTTATTATCTTACGATATAACACTAGGAGCGCTGTCTCCCTTTGTCTATAGTTGAATAGGGGATAACATGTCTAGGGGCGGATTACCTCTTTAACTCTACAATATTTTTAGTTGACATATAAGTAACGTGACCAAGTTTCATCAAAATATCTCCAGCTATTTGGATATGATGCTGGAACATACCCAGGGCTGGTGCAAGGATTATTACCACCCGAGGCAAAAGCTAATTTTGCTGCCCATTGACCCTGCCCATTGGTTCCGCTCTTTCACACGCCCCACCTTACCACTGGGGTGACACACTGTAACAAACCTCCCCTCATGTAATCTCCTTAATAATACAATGGTGACACACTGTAACAAACCCCCTTCTCGTGCAATCTCCTTACTACTGGGGTGACACACAGTAACAAACCCCCTCCTCATGTAATCTCCTTACCACTGGGGTGACACACTGTAACAAACCTCCTCCTCATGTAATCTTCTTACTACTGGGGTGACACACAGTAACAAATCCCCTCCTCATGTAATCTCCTTACCACTGGGGTGACACACTGTAACAAACCCCCTCCTCATGTAATCTCCTTACCACTGGGGTAACACACTGTAACAAACCTCCTCCTCATGTAATCACCTTACTACTGGGGTGACACACTGTAACAAACCTCCTCCTCATGTAATCTCCTTACCACTGGGGTGACACACTGTAACAAACCCCCTCCTCATGTAATCTCCTTACCACTGGGGTAACACACTGTAACAAACCTCCTCCTCATGTTCTCTTTACTACTGGGGTGACACACTGTAACAAACCTCCCCCTCATGTAATCTCCTTAATAATACTATGGTGACACACTGTAACAAACCCCCTTCTCATGTAATCTCCTCACTACTGGGGTGACACACTGTAACAAACATCCTCCTCATGTAATCTCCTTACTACTGGGGTGACACACAGTAACAAACCTCCTCCTCATGTAATCTCCTTACTACTGGGGTGACACACTGTAACAAACCTCCTCCTCATGTAATCTCCTTACTACTGGGGTGACACACTGTAACAAACCCCCTCCTCATGTAATCTCCTTACTACTGTGGTGACACACTGTAACAAACCTCCTCCTCATGTAATCTCCTTACTACTGGGGTGACACACTGTAACAAACCCCCTCCTCATGTAATCTCCTTACTACTGTGGTGACACACTGTAACAAACCTCCTCCTCCTCATGAAATCTCCTTACTACTGGGATGACACACTGTAACAAACCCCCTCCTCATGTAATCACCTTACTACTGGGGTGACACACTGCAATAAGCCTCCTCCTCATGTAATCTCCTTACTACTGAGGTGACACACTGTAACAAACCCCCTCCTCATGTAATCTCCTCACTACTGGGGTGACACACTGTAACAAGCCTCCTCATGTAATCTCCTTACTACTGAGGTGACACTGTAACAAACTCCCTCCTTATGCAACAGTGGTTCTGGCTGGGCGGGGGCTTCAGATGCTGGCTGGTTACTAACTCTCCTGCAGCAGGCAGAGCGGCGCCCCCCATCAAGAAGGCGCTCTAGGCGGCTGCCTATTTTGCCTATAGGAAGAACCAGCCCTGAACATACACACATCCAAAAAAACATACACTACCCCTTTCCCCCAAGATAGGAAAATTTGTGTTTATTTCCCCTTTCCTTTCCATGACCCATTGGACAATACCCCCTTCCATTAAGTTGCTGACAATGCAGTTCCCTGGAGCGAGGAATTCTGTACAGTAAAGTAATTTGACCAACCAGGTCCGGGCCCCCTCTCTCCAAGGGCCCCATAGCAGCTGCACGGTCTGTCACTATTATACGTATGACTTCCACAGCTGATTCTGCAGTAGACACATAGGGGGAGATTTATCAAAACCTGTGCAGAGGGAGAGTAGTGCAGTTGCCCATAGCAACCAATCAGCTCTCTTCTTTCATTTTTAAAGAGGCCTGTGAAAAATGAAAGAAGCGATCTGATTGGTTGCTATGGGCAACTGCACTACTCTCCCTCTACACAGGTTTTGATAAATCTCCCCCATAGTCACATAGTACAGTGGTCCCTCAACATACGATGGGAATCCGTTCCAAATGGACCATCGTTTGTTGAAACCATCGTATGTTGAGGGATCCGTGCAATGTAAAGTATAGGACAGTGGTCTACAACCTGCGGACCTCCAGATGTTGCAAAACTACAACACCCAGCATGCCCGGACAGCCGTTGGCTGTCCGGGCATGCTGGGAGTTGTAGTTTTGCAACATCTCTAGGTCCGCAGGTTGAAGACCACTGGTATTGGAGGTTATACTCACCTGTCCCCGCCGCTCCGGACCGTCACCGCTGCCCTGGATGTCGCCTTTCATCGCTGTCGCCGCGTCCCCGGGGTGTCCCCGATGCTCCGACAAGGCCTCTGCTTCCCCGGCGTCCTCGCTCTCCGTCGCCGCCATCACGTCGTTACGCACGCCGCTCCTATTGGATGACGGATCGGCGTGCGCAGCGACATGATGATAGGGCTGGGCGGTATGACCAAATATGTGTATCACGGTATTTTTTTTACTTACGGCGGTTCCACGGTATATAACAGTATTTTCACCCCCCCCCAAAACATGTGACCCGCCAGCGCTCCAGCGCTGTTCTGCCCCCCCCCCCCAATGGCTGTCCGGGCATGCTGGGAGTTGTAGTTTTGCAACATCTGGAGGTCCGCATGTTGAAGACCACTGGAATTGGAGATTATACTCGCATGTCCCCGCCGCTCCGGACCGTCACCGCTCGTCACAGCTGCCCTGGATGTCGCCGTCCATCGCTGTCACTGCGTCCCCGAGGTGTCCCCGACGCTCCGGCAAGGCCTCTGCTTCCCCGGCATCCTCGCTCTCCGTCGCCGCCATCACGTCGCTACGCACGCCGCTCCTATTGGATGACGGGACGGCGTGCGCAGCGACGTGATGACGACGATGGAGAGCGCCGACGATGCAGGGGAGCCCGAAGAGGACGCGCCGGAGCCCGGAGGACAGGTAAGTGATCGTCAGCGGACCACACGGGGCACCGTAAACGGCTATCGGATGGCAGCTGAAGCAGTCTGCGCTGCCGGATAGACGTTTATACGATGGCCCCCACATACAAAAGCATCGTATGTTGATGCTGCCTACAACACGCGATGGCCTCTGAGAGTGATCGTATGCTGAAATGATCGTATGTCGGGGCCATCGTAGGTCGGGGGGGTCACTGTACAGGGGAATAAATGCCTTCATCCAGATCCAACTTCTGAAAAACGAAGAAATTCCCATTGATTCTGCTGTAAAGGAAGGTTTGTGTCCACATTCCCTTCACGCTGCGCCCCGCACATCAGAAAGTGTAGGCATGCTGTGCGCACATTTCATCGAGCTTTATTTGCCTCAGGGTGGTCCCTTTAATGGCGCCTTGAAAATAAGTTCCACAAACCATTGGGGGTCCCTGATTTTTTTTTGACATCCCACCCGTCTTAGATGAAGTGTGGGAGCTCCGCCCTGTCTCGTCCTTTACAGCGCGGTGTGGAAATGATGAACCGCTGACTGATATCCCACGTACCAGGCGGCTGTTTTTGAACCCAATATAAATAACATTACGCTCAGCACAAACACTGAGGTTTGTAAACCCCATCATGAATCACTGTTTGTGCCGACTCTTCCATCCCTTTTTTTTCGGAGTGTTTTGTGTCCCCGGGGTGGTTGCAGGAGATGAATCACCTCTTTAATGAGGATTATTTGTCTCAGATGCTGATCTTGGAGCTCGGCACCGCGTCAGACTGGTTTTACCAGTGTCTCCTCTCACTATTTTGGGTTTTTATATGTGATCATTACTCGTAGAGTCATAAAATAATATTGCAGGCTGCTCTTTAATTAAAAAACAAACAAACAAAAAAAACACTTTATAATTTTTTTTTTTAGATACTTCAATGGGTTATGACATGAGTCATTTCATACCAAAAGTTCTGAAGGATAGCTTAATAGCTGCTCTGAAGTCAATGACAGTGTTCTTCCACGTGCTTAATTTATATTTCAGTGTATATATTGGTGCTGCTGCTGAACTGTATTGCTGCATTGCTAGGGACAGGTTCTGGACAAAATCAGTCTCCTTCTGCCTCTGGCAGCTGACAGTATAGTTCCTTTTAAGGCTGGGCTCCCACTACGTTTTCTCCCACAAGGGAGCGCATACGGCAGGGGGAGCTAAAAACCTCGCGCTTCCGTATGTAATTCATTTCAATGAGCCAGCCGGAGTGAAACGTTCGGTTCGGTCAAGTCATTTTTGCGCTGTATGCGCTTTTACAGCCGGACCTAAAACCGTGGTTGACCACAGTTTTAGGTCTGGGGGAAAAGATCATATGGCGCAAAAATGAGCCGACCGGACTGAACGTTTCACTGCAGAGGCACTGGACTGAATCTGTCTCCTTCCCCCTCTGGCAGCTGACAGTACAGTCTCTTCTTACTTGTCAGGAGGATTCTTCTCTGCTATACTGCCATTTTACAGCAGTGGCTCTGAAAGGTAGCAGTCTCTTTCCACCTCTACCAGCTGACAGTATAGTTCCTTCTTAAAGAAGTACTTTGGTGTAGGACAATTTATCCAAAGGATAGGACATAAGTGTCTGATCGCAGGGGGTCCGACCGTAGGAACCCCCTTGATCCCCTGCACGGCGCTCCAGCTCTCCCCATGAACGAGCCTGTGTCTAAGCAGTGGCTGACATGCTGCCTCCATGCATCTCTAAGGTACAACCGGAGATACAGCATCCATGTATCTCCGGCTCTCCCGAACAGATATATGGGGGAGCATGTTGACCACCGCTTTGTGCGGGGGTCAACAGTCTATTTGCATGGAGCAGAGACTATTTTGTGCACAAGGAGAGTTGGGTGTCTGGCAGGGGATCATAGGGGCTTCCAGTGGTTGGACCCCCCATGATCAGACACTTATCCTCTTTCTTTTGGATAATTTGTCCTACACCACAATACTCCTGTAACCTCTCCATGAAGAAATAGTCTACTCAGCTATTCTATAATATTTCTACTGAGTTATATCCTGTATTATACCCCAGAGCTGTACTCACTATTCTGCTGGTGAGATCACTGTGTACATACATTATATTACTTATCCTGTACTGATCCTGAGTTATATCCTGTATTATACTCCAAAGCTGTACTCACTATTCTGCTGGTGAGGTCACTGTGTACATACATTACATTACTTATCCTGTACTGATCCTGAGTTATATCCTGTATTATACTCCAAAGCTGTACTCACTATTCTGCTGGTGAGGTCACTGTGTACATACATTACATTACTTATCCTGTACTGATCCTGAGTTATATCCTTTATTATACCCCAGAGCTGTACTCACTATTCTGCTGGTGAGGTCACTGTGTACATACATTACATTACTTATCCTGTACTGATCCTGAGTTACATTCTGTAACATTAGACTGGACTAACACTATGGACAGGACACTTTCAGGAAACAATATCTCAGCCGAATTATAAGATCACAGGGACCCCGCCATAGACAAATCCCTCTCCTGCCAGAACTGCTTGCGCCATCTTAAGACATGAAATGCTCTCTATTCTTTGCACCCAAACAATGGAGCCTTTCTATACCTGGCATCTTTAATAAAGAAGACATCTGCGGATTCCTTTCTGCTTGTTCATGAGGCCTGGTCATAAGTGGGACCTGTTCCCCCCAGATAGGAGAGGATCTGGGCGCTATGAAGGATAAATTACTATCGGCGGCCGTGAAAGAATCTCTCCTCAGTGTTTAATCTGATGGGACTTGCGGGGTCAGACGGGGCCGAGATTAAATAAAATTATACATCTGTCTATTGTGGGCGGCTGGTGTTTGAAGCCTGCGCCTCAGAAGTCTGATCACAAGTATAGACGAGCAGCAACAAAGGGCGAACTAAGGAGGAGCGGGCCGACCATTCATCCGCCGCACTTCACATATTCATCAGTGAAATCCACCAGGAGCCCCTGCCAGGCACTTCTCTCATAGACCTGACGCTGCCGGATATAGAGGGACTGATGAATAAGTCACAAGCTATAGGCTGGAAGAAAGATGTCAGGCGAATGCTAAAAAATGTATAAATAGGGGCACGGAGGGGTCTACTACCAATAATATTAGGGCTAACATGCAAATGAGGAGAATCTGCAAATATACTTGACCTCACCAGCAGAATAGTGAGTCCAGCTCTGGAGTGAGGTTGTGTTCTGCTGTGCTCCTGAGACTTCCAGAGAAGCAGATTTTCCATCAGCCTCTCCCCAGGTGTGTGGCAGATGCCTGGGCAGGGTTTCCTGCTTGGGAGCCCCGGGAAGCCAGGGCTTCATCTTCCACCCCAGTACTAGGCCGACGGGGGGTGTGAGGGACCATGCAATGGCCAGTAGCCAGGACGGGGTGAAGAGATGCACCAGGGCCCATAGCAATGTGGGGTCCCCACCCCCGACCTCAGCTCGGAGCTGAAAAGTTTCTAGCAGAAGCTTATCAAGGCAAAGGAGTGGAGTGAAAGCATCTTCCTCTGGTTCCTCAGAACCCAGCAATGGGGGGTAAAGGGAATTCATGGTCCAGAATCCAGGCCAAGATGGCACAATATGAACAGCTTGGCAAACAACTTCGAGGCCTTTGAGAAGATCTAAAGTTGGCAAGTTACCAGGTGGATCATGCAGCAAAGGCCAAGAGGGCAGCATTCTCTGATAAGGTGAGAACGTTAAAGAAAGAAGTGGAGGAGCTTGTGCAGCTAAGATCAGACATTGTGGCTGGTGCCGGCATCTTCAGTGCAAAACTTCTCAATGAAGATCGCTTTTCCAACATGCAGGTCTCCAGGGAAGTGAGTAACCAAGAAAATTGCCAGAGTGAGGAGCAAGAGATAGAGGAAGGTGAAGGAGGTGAGGAGGGCGATGTGAGTGAGGGTGATATGGACACAGGTTCTGTGTATGCCGCCATTGTTACCCCTAACCCCCCACTTACCCTGAGTGCAGACTATATAAACCCGGCTGAGGACGGTGATGGCAGTGACTATAGTGGAGTCATCGGCTTGGCAGATGGGGGTCTCTTGGAGGTAATTGTTACGCAGGAGTCCCCCACTCATCTAGAAAACTTCTCTTTTGCTGCCTAAAGTAAAAACAAATAAGTCACAGGGGTCTGATGGGATACACCCAAAATTATTAAACGAGCTTAGTGGTGAGCTAGCAAAACCGTTAACAGATTTATTTAACCAATCACTGGTAACAGGAGTCGTCCCAGAAGATTGGAAATTAGCAAAGGTTGTGCCCATTCATAAGAAAGGTAGTAGGGAGGAATCAAGCAACTATAGGCCAGTAAGTCTGACATCAATAGTGGGGAAATTAAGGGAAACCCTACTAAAGGATAGGATTGTGGAACATCTAAAATCCCATGGATTGCAAGATGAAAAACAACATGGGCTTACTTCAGGGAGATCATGCCAAACAAATCTTATTGATTTTTTTGACTGGGTGACTAAAACAATAGATGGCGGAGGGGCAGTAGACATCGCATATCTAGATTTTAGTAAGGCTTTTGACAATGTCCACATAGAAGACTTATCAATAAACTACAGTCATTGAGCTTGGACTCCCATATTGTTGAGTGGATTAGGCAGTGGCTGAATGACAGACAACAGAGGGTTGTAGTCAATAGAGAATATTCAGAGCAAGGTCTTGTTACCAGTGGGGACCTCAGGGATCTGTACTGGGACCAGTTTTGTTTAATATCTTCATTGGTGATTTCGCAAAAGGTCTTAATGGTAAGGTATTGGTCTTTTTGCTGATGACACAAAGATATGTAACAGGGTTGATGTTCCTGGAGGGATGCAATAAATGGAAAAGAATTTAGGAAAACTAGAAGAATGGTCAGAACTCTGGCAACTGAAATTTTATGTGGATAAGTGCAAGATAATGCACCTGGGGCGTAAAAACCCTCGGGCAGAATATAGAATATTTGACACAGTCCTGACCTCAGTATCTGAGGAAAGAGATTTAGGAGAAATTATTTCAGAAGACTTAAAGGAGTAGTCCAGTGGTGACTCAGTGGTTAACAACTTATCCCCTATCTTAAGGATAGGGATAAGTTGCAGATCGCGGGGGGTCCGACTGCTGGGGCCCCCTGCGATCTCCTGTACGGAGCCCCGACAGCCCGCGGGAAGGGGGCGTGTCGACCTCCGCACGAAGCGGCGGCCGACACGCCCCCTCAATACAACTCTATGGCAGAGCCGGAGTGCTGCCTTCGCCAATCTCCGGCTCTGCCATAGCGATGTTTTGAGGGGGCATGTCGGCCGCCGCTTCATGCGGGGGTCGACACCCACTATCAGGCCGGAGAGCCGGGGCTCCGTACAGAGAGATCGCAGGGGGCCCCAGCGGTCGGACCCCCCGCGATCTCAAACTTATCCCCTATCCTTAGGATAGGGGATACGTTTTTCACCATTGGACTACCCCTTTAAAGGTCGTAAGACAATGTAATAGAGCAGCAGGAAAAATGCTAGCAGAATGATTGGATGTATAGGGAGCGGTATAAGCAGTAGAAAGAGAGAAGTGCTCGTGCTGCTATACAGAACACTGTGCACAGTACTGGAGGCCGTATCTCCAAAAGGATATAGATACTCTAGAAAGAGTTCAGAGAAGATACTAAACTAGTACATAGATTGCAGGATGAAAATTATCAGGAAAGGTTTATACCTTAACATGTATAGAAGAAAGAAGAGACTGAGGGGATATGATAGAGACTTTTAAATACATAAAGGGAATCAACACGGTAAAGGAGGAGAGGAGATATAAAAGAAGAAAAACTACCACAAGAGGACATAGTTTTAAATTAGAGGGGCAAAGGTTTAAAAGCAATATCAGGAAGTATTACTTTAATGAGAGAGTAGTGGATACATGGAATAGCCTTCCTGCAGAGATGGTCGCTGCAAATACAGTGAAGAAGTTTAAACATGTATGGGATAAGCATAAGGCTATCCTTCATATAAGATAGGGATACGCATAAGGCTATCCTTCATATAAGATAGGGACAGGGACTATTCATAGGATTCAGATTATTGGGTAGACTAGTCGGGCCAAATGGTTCTTATCTGCCGACACATTCTATGTTTCTATGCTTCTATGCTGATGAGGTGTCAGTACGATAGGCACGCATCTTTGGTTTTTGAGAGGGATTTCGGGAAGTACCGCTCACCAGACCCTTACAGCAACTGTAAGAGATCAGTGAATAGTAAGATCATCTCGGGACTAATTGATAGTACGGGTCTCTGAATCGGTCCAGATCAGGGATCTTGGAGGTCGTCAAATTCTTCTACTCACACCTCTTGGGAAGGAAGGATCTGGATCGGGACAAGATGTCAGCTTTCCTGGCTTTATAACATTCCTAAGCCAGGAGTAGACCCCTTGCTTGGCGTTTTGGCAGAAGAAATCAGGGAAGAGGAAGTGAGACTGGTGATCGAGGGGCTCGCCCCTAAGAAGTCGCCAGGTCCGGATGGCTTAACATCTGAGTGGTCCAAGACCTTTAGGGAGTCTTTAGCTCCCCTCTTGACTGAGGTATTCAATGAGTGTCTATCCTCGGGCACTCTGCTGAAGTCAATGAGGAGGTCAGCCCTGATTCTTCTCGCAAAGGGTAAAGATCCCAGCCGTATTGAGAATTGGAGGCCCATAGCTCTTCTCAATACGGACAGGAAGCTTCTGGCTAAGATACTGTTTAATCGGCTGGTGAAGTTTGCGCCCCTAGCTCCTTTTGGGGGCCCAGTACTTCTCTGTTCCAGGCCGAAGCACCTTAAGTGCTGTTCTCAGTGTCCGTGAGGCAGTGAAGCGGAGTAGTGCAGATCTCTGGATCAGGCCAAAGGGCGAAAGCATTTGATCGGGTGAATCACGAGTACTTCTGGTCCCTCCTCCTGAGATTTGTCTTACTAAGTACTTTTGTTAATTTGCTTAAGATCTTGTATGCAGGGGCAGAGAGTTTCCCTCTGGTGAACGGTTGGTCTGGCCTCTCTTTTGAGGTGGAGTCTGGAGTCCGTCACTGTTGTCCTTTGAGCCCATCTTTAATACGTGTTCGCAATCGATCCCTTCGTCTGGAGGGTAGATTGTGGGCCATTGGCTGGAGTCGAGATGAGTCTGGAGGAGCTGGATGTCGCCCAGAGAGTAGTGGTGTACGCTGATGATGTCACCATTTCCATGTCCTTGAGAGAGGAGGTCGATGTGGTGATGTCGGAGGTGGAATGCTACTCGGAGGCATCCGGGTCTAAGATCAACCGGGATAAGTGTGAAAGTCTCTGACTGGGAGGGGGAGATCCAACGTTTGATCTCCCGGACACCCTTCCAGGGCCCCAAGAGTCAGCAAAAATTGAGGCATCACATTCGGCCAGGATGATTATCCCACAAAAAACTGGGATGGTAAGCTCCAGGATGCCACTCAGAAGGTGGACCGGTGGAAGGGTTGGTCTATGACCCTCAGGGAAAGGGTACACCTGATCAAATCGTACCTGCTCCCCTTGTTTATCTATCTGGGCAGCGTATGTATCTTGCCAGAGGCTTACTACACTAGGGTCTACAGCCTGTTTTTCCAACTGTTATGGGGGAGCAGGTTGAACCTAGTCAAGAGGGAGGTTACGTACCACACGAGGAGACTAGGGGGTTTATCTATGGTAAACCCTGTGGTGTTCTTAACGAACACCTTCTTGAAAGCCAACATCTCAAACCTCTGGAAAGAGAGGGCTCCTCTGTGGGTACTCTCCTGCAGGGAATGGTTTCGGCCTTTCTTCCAGGAATGGGAGGGCGAGTGAAGGACCTCCGTACGCCCCATGGATATCTTCCGGCTTACGCTACCCCGACTCTGAAGGCGATACGTCGGTGGGGTCTGGGAGTGTGGGAGATTAGGACCCAGTCAAGGCAGTTCCTTGACAAACGGGTTCTGTTGACCCACTTCCAGGGACTGGCGCTGAGGGACTGCCCAGGTCGGGATCTGAGGGTGGGGTTGTATCTTTTAAACATGAAAAGGATCCCCCTGAAGTTTTGGGACTTGGCCTGGCACTGCTTTCAGGGGAAGCTATATGTGAGGGACAATTTGAAGTGTAGGAGATCTGATGACCGGGGATGTCCCTGAGAACAGTGTGTGGACACGCTGGAAAGCATGGACCATTTCCTCCTTCATTGTCCCTTTAATATATGGGTCTACAACAGGGTGGGCGCTTCTATCGGCTGGAGTCAACTTGCCGGCCTTACCTATCCGGAGTGGGCTTATGGGGTATTCAGGAACCTGGGTGTCCGTGATCAGGGCACTTTATTCTTAGTCAGCTTAGTAGTTAGGTACTACACGTGAAACGCACAGTGTTTAGTGTCTACACAGCGGAAAGTCCTCTCCGAGGTGGAGGTCTGTAGGAATATCACTGGTGACCTCGAGAAGATCAGGTCTTTGGAGTATGGCAGTCTTGGTACCAGTAGGGCTTCTCTTCAATGGAGAGGGTTTTGATTTAATGTGCCCTAGGTATTAGACCTTTTTTGGTAGAGTACCCTTATTTTGGTTAGGGACAATGATGTAGGGACAGGGTTAGGGTGATAGTAGGGTCAGTTTATTTTTAGGGATAATGGTAGGGTGAGAGGTAGGGTGGAGTTAGGGAAAGAATGTAAATCTTGTATGTATCAGGATTGCCATCCTTCTCCTGGTGGTGGGCTAATGCATGTGCATCATAGATTTTTGTTTTGTTTTCAGATGTAAAAGGGGTTATCCAGGAAAAAAAAACTTTTTTATATATATATATTAACTGGCTCCAGAAAGTTAAACAGATTTGTAAATTAAGCCACTAGAGAAGGAGAGAACACACCGTATAGCTTAAACATGCAAGTATACGATACTACTGGTATACACAGGCAGTCTCCGGACCCGATAAATAATAACGCAGCACCTGCGGGGTGCACACACTAGATAAAGTATGAAACAATACAATGGAAAAGGGTAGCGTGCACTCACCGCGGGTAAACAGCTGCAGGCCCGAGGTCCGGGATCACCGCGGCATAGACGAAGACGGTAAGGGGCGCTCAGAGGCTACGCTGGCTGTTTCGGACGTAGGAACGTCCTTCTTCCGGCCTTCCGTTCCTACGTCCGAAACAGCCGGCGTAGCCTCTGAGCGCCCCTTACCGTCTTCGTCTATGCCGCGGTGATCCCGGACCTCGGGCCTGCAGCTGTTTACCCGTGGTGAGTGCACGCTACCCTTTTCCATTGTATTGTAAGATTTGTAAATTACTTCTATTAAAAAATCTTAATCTTTTCAGTACTTATGAGCTGCTGAAGTTGAGCTGTTCTTTTCTGTCTAAGTGCTCTCTGATGACACCTGTCTCGGGAACTGCCCAGAGTAGAAGTAAATCCCCATAGCAAACCTCTTCTACTATGTGCAGTTCCTGAGACAAGCAGAGATGTTAGCAGAGAGCACTGTTGTTTGACACAAAAGAACAACTCAACTTCAGCAGCTGATAATTATTGGAAGGATTAAGATTTTTTTTTATAGAAGTAATTTACAAATCTGTTTAACTTTCTTAAACCAGGTGATATATATATATATATATATATATATATATATATATATAAAATATTTTTTCCTGGAATACCCCTTTAAGGTTATGAAGGGCTTACAGGCACCGAACTTGGGCCTCAAGTGGGTTGTATTGCTTTTTTATGTAGGTTATAAAGCTGGTAATGGTAAAGTTGGTTGGGAGGAGTTGAAGGTTGGGAGGGTGTATTTTTGGGTGGTGGTGATTGTTTTCTTTTGGTGGACCTGGCATGGGTCAGTTGTGGACTGGACATTGAGGACTATGAACTGTATGGACTCTGACCATGTACAGGATGGCGGGTGGTGAGAATGAAGGTTTAGAGTAGGACAGTTTAGAGTAGGATGTTCTATTATATTTGTAGGTCTGTTTTCTGTATATTTCTGTATATAAGTATATATAGTGAATATAGTTTATATGTACATAGTATGTCTAGTATATGTTATATTTTTGTTTATTTTATATCTTGGTTTGTGTATTATATAGTGTTTATATAGTGTTTATAGTAGTGATAGATGTGGCTGTCAAACCAGTTGTTATTTTTGTAGTCATTTTTCTTTGGTATTTTTGTATCCAATTGTGGATTTCATTTTCTTTGGTTTAGGTCATGTAGGGAACATGAATATATGTATATGTATGTGCATATATGTGTGTGCATGTGTGTGGTATAGTATTATTAATGTTATTATAAAAAAAAATTTGTGCAGTGGGTGTGCTTGTTGTATTTTCTGTTTGGGTGTTTTTGAGTTGTAGATAAAATTTTCTTTGTCTAGGTTTCTTAAGATGTAGTAAAGATATGTATATGTGTGTAGTATGTGTGTAGTATAGTTTTATTATTATTGTTATTTAATAATAATAATAATAATAATATTATTATTATTATAATTTAAAAAAATTAGGAAACAAAATTGAGAAAAAAAACATGGTGTGCAGTGGGAGTGCTTGTTGTTTGGGTGCTTTTCAGTTAAAGCTTAATAGTGCTATTTTTATGTTTCTTTTTTGGTATTGTAAATTAAGTATGCATGCATGTGAGTGTGTTGTTAGATATTTGGTTATGTAAGGTGCAGTTCTAGTATTTTTAGGTAATTATGAAAAAAGAAAATACATACTAGGATTTTTAGGAAAGCAGGGCTGGCCAGTTGAGCAGGATTTATGTTCTTTTATTTAAATGTAAAGTTTGGGTTTATGTTATTTCATGCTGTTGTTTTTAGTTATGGCAAAGTTGTGCTGGTTTTGTGTTTGTTATGATTTATATTTTTCTAATAAAAGATTTACAGGATATAACTCAGGATCAGTACAGGATAAGTAATGTAATGTTTGGGTGTAAAGAATAGAGAGCATTTCATGTCTTAAGATGGCGCAAGCAGTTCTGGCAGGAGAGGGATTTGTCTATGGCGGGGTCCCTGTGATCTTATAATTCGGCTGAGATATTGTTTCCTGAAAGTGTCCTGTCCATAGTGTTAGTCCAGTCTAATGTTACAGAATGTAACTCAGGATCAGTACAGGATAAGTAATGTAATGTAATGTATGTACACAGTGACCTCACCAGCAGAATAGTGAGTACAGCTTTGGAGTATAATATAGGATATAACTCAGGATCAGTACAGGATAAGTAATGTAATGTATGTACACAGTGACCTCACCAGCAGAATAGTGAGTACAGCTCTGGAGTATAATATAGGATATAACTCAGGATCAGTGCAGGATAAGTAATGTAATGTATGTACACAGTGACCCCACCAGCAGAATAGTGAGTACAGCTCTGGAGTATAATACAGGATATAACTCAGGATCAGTACAGGATAAGTAATGTAATGTATGTACACAGTGACTCCACCAGCAGAATAGTGAGTACAGCTCCGGAGCATAATACAGGATATAACTCAGGATCAGTACAGGATAAGTAATGTAATGTATGTACATAGTGACTTCACCAGCAGAATAGTGAGTACAGCTCTGGAGTATAATATAGGATATAACTCAGGATCAGTACAGGATAAGTAATGTAATGTATGTACACAGTGATCTCACCAGCAGAATAGTGAGTACAACTCTGGAGTATAATACAGGATATAACTCAGGATCAGTACAGGATAAGTCATGTAATGTATGGACACAGTGACCCCACCAGCAGAATAGTGAGTACAGCTCTGGAGTATAATACAAGATATAACTCAGGATCAGTACAGGATAAGTAATGTAATGTATGTACACAGTGACTCCACCAGGAGAATAGTGAGTACAGCTCTGAAGTATAATACAGGATATAACTCAGGATCAGTACAGGATAAGTAATGTAATGTATGTACACAGTGACCTCTCCAGTAGAATAGTCAGTACAGCTCTGGAGTATAATACAGGATATAACTCAGGATTAGTACAGGATAAGTAATGTAATGTATATACACAGTGACCTCACCAGCAGAATAGTGAGTGCAGCTCTAGAGTATAATACAGGATATAATTCAGGATCAGTACAGGATAAGTAATGTAATGTATGTACACAGTGACCCCACCAGCAGAATAGTGAGTACAGCTCTGAAGTATAATACAGGATATAACTCAGGATCAGTACAGGATAAGTAATGTAATGTATGTACACAGTGACCTCACCAGCAGAATAGTGAGTACAGCTCTGGAGTATAATACAGGATATAACTTGGATCAGTACAGGATAAGTAATGTAATGTATGTACATAGTGACTTCACCAGCAGAATAGTGAGTACAGCTCTGGAGTATAATATAGGATATAACTCAGGATCAGTACAGGATAAGTAATGTAATGTATGTACACAGTGATCTCACCAGCAGAATAGTGAGTACAACTCTGGAGTATAATACAGGATATAACTCAGGATCAGTACAGGATAAGTCATGTAATGTATGTACACAGTGACTCCACCAGGAGAATAGTGAGTACAGCTCTGAAGTATAATACAGGATATAACTCAGGATCAGTACAGGATAAGTGTTACGCCGAGCGCTCCGGGTCCCCGCTCCTCCCCGGAGCGCTCGCTTCACTCTCCCCGCGGCAGCGCTCCGGTCACGTCTTCTGACCCGGGGCGCTGCGATTCCGCTGCCAGCCGGGATGCGATTCGCGATGCGGGTAGCGCCCGCTCGCGATGCGCACCCCGGCTCCCCTACCTGACTCGCTCTCCGTCTGTTCTGTCCCGGCGCGCGCGGCCCCGCTCCCTAGGGCGCGCGCGCGCCGGGTCTCTGCGATTTAAAGGGCCACTGCGCCGCTGATTGGCGCAGTGGTCCCAATTAGTGTGTTCACCTGTGCACTTCCCTATATCACCTCACTTCCCCTGCACTCCCTTGCCGGATCTTGTTGCCTTAGTGCCAGTGAAAGCGTTCCTTGTGTGTTCCTTGCCTGTGTTTCCAGACCTTCTGCCGTTGCCCCTGACTACGATCCTTGCTGCCTGCCCCGACCTTCTGCTACGTCCGACCTTGCTTTTGCCTACTCCCTTGTACCGCGCCTATCTTCAGCAGCCAGAGAGGTGAGCCGTTGCTAGTGGATACGACCTGGTCACTACCGCCGCAGCAAGACCATCCCGCTTTGCGGCGGGCTCTGGTGAAAACCAGTAGTGGCTTAGAACCGGTCCACTAGCACGGTCCACGCCAATCCCTCTCTGGCACAGAGGATCCACTACCTGCCAGCCGGCATCGTGACAATAAGTAATGTAATGTATGTACACAGTGACCTCACCAGCAGAATAGTGAGTACAGCTCTGGAGTATAATACAGGATATAACTTGGATCAGTACAGGATAAGTAATGTAATGTATGTACACAGTGACCCCACCAGCAGAATATTAAGTGCCGCTCTGGAGTAGAATACAGGGTTTAACTCAGGGTCAGAACAAAATAATTTTAGATGATACACCTCTAGTTTCAGCAGAATGATAACAAGGTTCTGTAATGAAATATTGTTTCCTCATTGATATTCATTTATCATACATATCAGTTGTCTTATTCAAAGCCCTGTGGAGTTCCTGCCTATGGTAAGAAATACAGGGACGGATGTAATGTAACCATGCTGAGGGCAGTCTGCCTCATCTTCTGCTACAATTCTGGGCACATCAAGGGGAGACACATGAAGGTGAATATGTTCTCACACCTCAATCATTATTCACTGCTTTGACTCTTCAGACTGAACAAGAGCCCTGCAGCCTCCACAAATGACTCCAAAACCCTCTCACTGCTCTGTAGCCTGGTACAGTCAAGTATTATCAAGGCCTTTAAATGTGACCTGTATGACACCCTCCCCGCACAGCACTGCAGGAGTCTATGGGATAAAGTGGGATATATTTAACTCATTTTAGCTTCAGCTAAGCATGACCTATATATTTACTGTATAAAGATAGGTAGGAAGATAGATAGATAAATAGATAGATAGATAGAGAGATAGATAGATAGATATGAGATAGATAGATAGATAGATAGATAGATAATGAGATAGATAATGAGATAGATAGATATGAGATAGATATGAGATAGATAGATATGAGATAGATAGATAATGAGATAGATAATGAGATAGATATGAGATAGATAGATAGATATGAGATAGATATGAGATAGATAGATAAATAGATAGATAGAGAGATAGATAGATAGATATGAGAGAGATAGATAGATATGAGAATATGAGATAGATAGATATGAGATAGATAGATAGATATGAGATAGATAGATATGAGATGGATAGATAGATAGATAGATATGAGATAGATAGATAGATATGAGATAGATAATGAGATAGATAGATATGAGATAGATAGATAGATAGATAGAGAGATAGATAGATATGAGATGGATAGATAGATAGATAGATAGATAGATATGAGATAGATAGATAGATAGATACGAGATAGATAGATATGAGATATATATGAAATAGATAGATAGATATGAGATAGATAGATATGAGATAGATATGAGATAGATAGATATGAGATAGATATGAGATAGATAGATATGAGATAGATATGAGATAGATAGATAGATAGATATGAGATAGATAGATATGAGATAGATAGATAGATAGATATGAGATAGACAGATAGATAGATATGAGATAGATAGATATGAGATAGATAGCTAGATATGACTCCTCCCATATGCAGCAGATTGGACAAGATATGGAAAGACACAGCCCTGTCTATATAAGGTCTCACAGCTGACAATGTATTTCAGAGCAAACACCAAGCCATGAGGGAAAGAACTGCCTGTAGAGCTCAGAGACAGGATTGTGTGGATGCACAGATCTAGAGAAGGGGACAAAAACATTTCTGCTGCACTGAAAGTTTCCATAAGCTCAGTGACCCCCATAATTCTTACATGGAAGAAGAAGGACCAGCCAGGACTCTTTGTAGACCCGGCCACCTTAGGATCTTGATGTGATAAAGAACTCAGATGTCACTTTGGCTGCTCCAAAGATCCTGTTGATCTTCCAGAAGGTGAACCATGACTGTAGTCTCCACAATATGGGCTTTATTGCAGAGTGACCAGTAAGAAGCTTCTCCTCAGTAATGACACCTAAAGCCACCTGGAGTTTGCAAAAATGACCTAGTGTATCAGACTGTGAGGAACAAGATTCTCTGGTCTAATGAACAAATCTCAGAAAGTCAAATGTACAATGTGAAGAGTGACTTGGGTACAACCATCTAAAAAAAGGGTGCAAAAATCTGGTCAAAAGTAAAATAAAAACTTCTAGACAAAAGTATACGCCAAATAAAATATGTCCAAAAATTTGGTAGCAAAAAATAAATGGACGTAAAAAGTTTTGGATAATAGAGGTCACTGCATTGACAAGTAAATCTCCAAGTCCAATGATTAAGATCCCCAAGATAATTTTTCCCTTATTTGTCCTATTATGTCCCTTGAGGATTCTGCTTATGCAAATGAAACATGTAGGGATCTATATGTTAGAGTTATTCGGAGTTTGTTCAATAGGGTAGCTTGGGACAAGGCGAGTGTCCCACCCTGCAAGTTCTCTGTACAGGCAGGGAGCAGTTGTCGGGAATAATAGGGTGCAATGTGTCAATACTAGGGATTTTTCAACATATACTGTCGAAAGAGGTTGGACTTTTTGATATACCAGTATTTGACTTTTTTTTATATAGGCACTGCCCATCACCTGCCCAATACCATCCCTACAGGGATCATGGTGGGGGCAGCATCATGTCTGGAGGAAACCAGGTACTGACCATCACCTGCCCAATACCATCCCTACAGTGATCATGGTGGGGGCAGCATCATGTCTGGGGGAAATCAGGCACTGCCCATCACCCGGCCAATACCATCCCTACAGTGATCATGGTGGGGGCAGCATCATGTCTGGAGGAAACCAGGCACTGCCCATCACCTACCCAATACCATCCCTACAGTGAAGTATAGTGGGGGCAGCATCATGTCTGGGGGAAACCAGGCACTGCCCATCACCTGCCCAATATCATCCGTACAGTGATCATGGTGGAGGCAGCATCATGTCTGGGGGAAACCAGGCACTGCCCATCACCTGCCCAATACCATCCCTACAGTGATCATGGCGGAGGCAGCATCATGTCTGGAGGAAACCAGGCACTGCCCATCACCTGCCCAATACCATCCCCACAGTGATCATGGTGGGAGCAGCATCATGTCTGGAGGAAAACAGGCACTGCCCATCACCTACCCAATACCATCCCTACAGTAAAGTATAGTGGGGGCAGCATCATGTCTGGGGAAAACCAGGCACCGCCCATCACCTGCCCAATACCATCCCTACAGTGATCATGGTGGGGGCAGCATCATGTCTGGAAGAAACCAGGCACTGCCCATCACCTGCCCAATACCATCCCTACAGTGATCATGGTGGGGGCAGCATCATGTCTGGGGGAAACCAGGCACTGCCCATCACCTGCCCAATACCATCCCTACAGTGATCATGGTGGGGGCAGCATCATGTCTGGAAGAAACCAGGCACTGCCCATCACCTGCCCAATACCATCCCTACAGTGATCACGGTGGAGGCAGCATCATGTCTGGGGGAAACCAGGTACTGCCCATCACCTGCCCAATACCATCCATACAGTGAAGTATAGTGGGGGCAGCATCATGTCTGGGGGGAACCAGGCTCAGCCCATCACCTGCCCAATATCATCCCTACAGGGATCATGGTGGGGGCAGCATCATGTCTGGGGGAAACCAGGCACTGCCCATCACCTGCCCAATACCATCCCTACAGTGATCATGGTGGGGGCAGCATCATGTCTGGAGGAAACCAGGCAATGCCCATCACCTGCCCAATACCATCCCTACAGTGATCATGGAGGGGGCAGCATCATGTCTGGAGGGAACCAGGCACTGCCCATCACCTGCCCAAAACCTTCCCTACAGTGAAGCATAAGGGGAATAGAAGCAAGAAAGTCAAGGAGGACAGTGTCTCTTTCTAAGGAAAACTGTCAGCTTGCTCCCCCCCCCCCCCCCCCCGCACTAACCAGGAGAACTTGCTGGTACTGCGGGGGACGCTGATCAGTTTGATGCCTACTGTGCCCTGATCTGCCCGGCACTCTGACATCACCGGCCGCAACGCCGCCCAGCTCAACAATATTCCTCCCCTCTCTCTTCATTACAGAGGGGAGAAATATTGATGAGCTGGGCAGCGTTATGGCCGGTGGCCGCTGATGTCAGAGTGCCAGTTACCCCGCCTGTGCCAATCAGCGCTTAATTAGCATATAGGGAAAAACGAAGATATCGGCAGGGCGGATAAGGGCACAGTAAGCATCAAACTGATCAGCGTCCCCGACACTATCAGCCAGTACCGCTGGTTAGTGCGGGTTGGGCAAGCTGACAGTTTTCCTTTAACTTCATTGGTGAGGGTCACCACTTTTCCAATGTGTAGTGGACTCTCACCTTGTCACCCCCTTGGGTGCATGTATACCACCCCTTCAGGGTAAGCCTATGGAGCAGAGCTGCAGCCCGTCAGTGCTGGAACTGGTATCCTCGGTGGGAACTTATCAGGGGTAATGCATTGTGGAAGGAAAAAATGGTGCCCTGGAATGGCGCTAAATCCGCTCAAAGAGTTAATCAGATTAAGCGCCATTCCAGTGCACCATTTTTTCCTTCCGCATCATACAGTAGTGTAGAATGGTAAGGGGACCATCATGCTGTGGGGACAGGGAGACTAGTCAGGGTAAAGAGAACACTGGAGCAAAGTAGAGAGCTTCTCTTAATGTAAACCTGATTCTGAGCGCTCTGGACCTCAGACTGGACCTTACATTCACCTTCCAATAGGACAATGGGGGAGATTATTCAAAACCCATCCAGAGAAAAAGTTGACCAGTTGCCCATAGCATCCAATCAGATCGCTTCTTTCATTTTTGAAAAGGCCTCTGAAAAATGAAAGAAGCGATCTCATTGGTTGCTATGGGCAACTGATCAACTTTTCCTCTGGACAGGTTTTGAACAATCTCCTCCAATGCCCCTAAGTACGTGTTTTCATTTTTTCTTCTCGCATTTTAAAGGGGTACTCCACTGCTAGACATCTTATCTCCTATCTAAACAGACGTCAGGTTCCTGAGGCAGTTGTCGTGATGTCACGGCCACACCCCCTTGTGACATCACACCATGCCCCCTCCATTCATGTCTATCGGAGAGGGCGTGTCGACCGACACGCCCTCTCCGATAGACATGAATGGAGGGGGCATGGTGTGATGTCACAAGGGGGCGTGGCCGTGACGTCACGTTTCCGTCCTCCGGCTCTGAGAGTTCTGATCACGGTGTTCAGAACGCTGGAGCACCGGAGTATCCCTTGAAGAACCATGACTTTTATTTCTCCTACAGACCAACATGAGGCTGTTTTTTTGCAGGACCAGTTGTACTTTCCAATGGCACCTTTCATTTTACCATAAAAGGAAAAGGCAAAGCTGTTTTTTATGCCGTGCACTTTACTGTAAAACTGAAGTGATCTCTACTCTCTGCGTCAATACAAATGATACGCATATTTGCCTTGTTCTTCTATTATTGCACTACTTTTAAAAACATTCAACCTTTTTTACAAAATTTGTATACTTAGGGTGCGTTCACACGCTCTCTGTTTTTGCGGGTTTTCCGCAGTGTATTAGAAAAGGGCGGGCTCTTCTGGGCTGTCCATAGCAGATTGTCCGCGGCGGAATTTACGCTGTGGAAAATCCGCCTCAAGCCCCATTGAAGTCAGTAGGGACTGCAGTGGATTTTCCGCAGTGTAAATTCCGCCGCGGCAATCTGCTATAGACAGCCCAGAAGAGCCCGCCCCTTTATAATACGCTGCGGAAAACCCGCAAAAACAGAGACCGTGAAAGAGGCACCCTTAAAGAGGCGCTGTCATTTTACTGTGCTGACTAAATGATAACATGATTATTAATTTTATATATATATATATATATATATATATATTATATATTAAAAAAAGAGTACATTTTACTGAAAAAAATCTTAAAACTATCTTCCTTTACACCAATGACTGTATTTTACAGCACTTTGAGTACAGGCTGCAAGGCAAGCCAATATCCAGGATAAAAGATCTGTGCGGTGCAGGTTCCTCTATAGGCCGGCTCTGACAGAATGCACTGCAGTGTGTGCTTTTCCCTGATTGGCTAAAGCCATATACACCTTCCTCATCCATATTCACTGATTCCCTAACCATGTGACCTGCTCAGCTCTCCCTGCAGCTCAGAGCAGCAGCTAAAGGAGAATAAAGGCATAGTTCCCAGATGAGTATCCAACTTTATTGGGGGGGAATTCATCTAACTATATACCCTGCTTTTTTTTGTCTAAATTTGCGGTGTGCAAAGTACCAGCCCATAGCGCCATACAGTTACAGCGCATGTCCTTAAAGGGGTACTCTGGTGGAAACATTTTCTTTTCATATCAACTGGTACCAGAAAGTTATACATATTTGTAAATTACTTCTATTTAAAAATCTTAATCCTTTTAGTACTTATCAGCTGCTGCATGCTCCAGAAGAAGTTGTGTAGTTCTTTCCAGTCTGATCAAAGTGCTCTCTGCTACCACCTCTGTCCATGTCAGGAACTGTCCAGTAGGAGAAAATCCCCATAGAAAACCTCTCCTTCTCTGGACAGTTCCTGACATGGACAGAGGTGTCAGCAGAGAGCACTGTGGTCAGACTGGAAATAACTACACAACTTCTCCTGGAGCATACAGCAGCTGATAAGTACAATTAATTTATGAGACTTTCTGGCACCAGTTGATTTGAAACCTTTTTTTTTTTCCACCAGAGTACCCCAATTCTCAAATTGGAATTTTTTTTTTTACAGACTTTACCATGTCGTTTGATAAGTATGTGTTTTTGGGGGGGGGCAGGGGAATTTACTTTTTTTTCACAATAAAGAAAAGGGGTTCAAAATATTTGTATTAATTATGAGAAAATGAGCAATAAATTATAAGCAATATTTCATACATCTGTAGTGATATACCTCCATTGATTGTTTAGTACACTGCAGTATTATTATATTGCAGTGTACTGTAATTTTAGCTATCACACCCTGCAATTTGTATAGTCTTTTAGCATGCACTCTATACCGGTGCTTTCCGAACAGGGCACCTCCAGCTGCTGCACAACTACAACTTCGGCTGTCTGGGAATGCTAGGAGTTGTAGTTTTTCAACAAGCCTCAGTTGCAGTATACATCAGCAATCCAAAAATTCCAAATGAGATTTACCTGCAGAATGAAGTTACCCTGCTCCATTTCTTGTCACTTCCAATTCCAAGTGTTACATAAATCCCATTGGCGGTCTTGCGCATGCGCGGTTTATATGGCTCTCCGGGACTCGTTTGACTCCCAGATCCCAAGATATTTCCTTCAGAATTTTTTTCCTCTCGTTCTTCGCCTTCCTTCTCCTTCCTTTTCTTTTCCACAGTCGTAGCAAGTGTTTGAAAAGTGAAAGCGATGGCGGAAAATTATCCAAAAACTGTAACAAAAACAAATCATAAAATCGTAAATTTAGGAAAACCGTAACCAGATTTATCAACACCACCCACAAAACCTGATGACGTTGCACCCTCTCATGGATCCAGGCAAATGTAAAATGAGCTGCGATGAATATAGGGTATGCATTGCTGCTTACTAAGTGTACGTTGCGGGCCAGGCACTGACAACTTGTAGTGAGCAATGATGCATACAGTGTAGAACGCAGGGAGTCTGGAGGCAGACAGGAGTCCCTGTTCCTGGACATACTTTCTGTGGTGTGCAATGTTGATAACATACATGTACATACAGGAGCAGGGACTCCTATCTATTGCCATACTCTAGTACCGTACTAAGCGGTTATGTATACATGGTATGTAATAGATATGAGATAGATAGATAGATAGATTAGATAGATAATTAGATAGATAGGAGATAGATATGAGATAAACAGATAGATATGAGATAGATATAAGATAGATAGATAGATATCAGATAGATGGATATGAGATAGATAGATATGAGATAGATAGATAGATAGATATAAGATAGAAAGATGTGAGATAGATAGATAGATATGAGATAGATAGATATGAGATAGATAGATATATAGATATGAGATAGATAGATATATAGATATGAGATAGATAGATGTGAGATAGATAGATAGATATGAGATAGATAGATAGATAGATAGATATGAGATAAATAGATAGATATATAGATAGACATGAGATAGATAGATAGATAGATAGATAGATAGATATGAGATAGATATAAGATAGATAGATAAATATGAAATAGATAGATAGGAGATAAGTATGAGAGACAGATAGATATGAAATAGATAGATAGGAGATACGTATGAGAGATAGATAGACATGAGATAGATAGATAGATAGATGTGAGATAGATATGAGATAGATGGATAGATATGAGATAAATAGATAGATATATAGATAGACATGAGATAGATAGATATGAGATAAATAGATAGATATGAGATAGATAGATAGATAGATATGAGATAGATAGATATGAAATAGATAGATAGGAGATAAGTATGAGAGATAGATATGAGATAGATATGAGATAGATAGTTAAAAATAATATAGACAGAGTTATTAGATAGATAGATAGAAAGATAGATATGAGATAGATAGATAGATAAATAAATGCAAAAAAAAAAAAAAAGGATAAGTTGGCCAGCACATACTGATATACAACTATTGCATGGACCCGGCATACAGGTGCATGCTGCTAGGCTAAATATACACAAGCAGGAGAATACAGCAGCACACTGCTAGCACAAAGACATTAAAACATTTAGGTGCTTAGTTTAACATTTGGCCAAATAGCATGTACCATCCCACCACGATAAGGTGACCTCATTGGGACGGACCCTACATTATGAACATGCCTCTGAGCATTCAGTTTCGATGCTTGTGAGGTCTGGAACATCCAGCACCTTATAAAGTGGTTGGGGTGCAGGAACCAACATGGAGGTAGCCACTCCCCCCCCCCCCCCCCATATGCACAATACAAAGAAAGGATAAGTTGGCCAGCACATACTGATACTCAATTTTTCACTATAGCAATATAGCATTTCATATTTCATATATATCTCTTTGTGCTAGCAGTAGGCTGCTGTATTCTCCTGCTTGTTTATATTTAGCCTATATGCGTGCACCTGTATGCCGGTCCATGGAATAGTTGTGTAACAGTATCAGCAGCCTACTGCTAGCACAAAGATATATATCAAATATGAAATGGTATATTGCTATAGTGAAAAATTGAGTATCAGTATGTGCTGGCCAACTTATCCTTATTTTGTATTGTGCATATTGGGGGGGGGGGAGTGGCTACCTCCATGTTGATTCCTGCACCCCACCCATTGTATAAGGTGCTGGATGTTTCAGACCTCACAAGCCTGGAAACTGAAGGGTCTGTCCCAATGAGGTCACCTTATCGTGGTGGGATGGTACATGCTATTTGGCCAAATGGTAAGCTAAGCACCTCAATTTTTCACTATAGCAATATAGCATTTCATATTTCATATATATCTTTGTGCTAGCAGTGTGCTGCTGTATTCTTCTGCTTGTAGATAGATAGATAGATAGATATGGGATAGATAGATAGATAGATAGATGTGAGATAGATATGAGAATGAGAGATATATATGATATAGATAGACAGATATATATGAGAGAGAGAGAGAGATAGAAAGATAGACAGATATGAAATAGACAGATATATAGGAGATAAGTATGAGAGAATGATAGATATGAAATAGACAGATAGATAAGAGATAAGTATGAGAGATAGATATGAGATAGATAGATATATAGATGTGAGATAGATAGATAGACATTAGATAGATATGAGATAGATAGATACAATCAGGAGAATACAGCAGGACACTGTTAGCACAAAGATATATATGAAATATGAAATGCTATATTGCTATAATGAAAAATGAAAATTGAGGTGCTTAGCTTACCATTTGGCCAAATAGTGTGTACCATCCCACCATGATAAGGTGACTTCATTGGGACGGACCCTTCCCTTTATGTGGGGAGTGGCTACCTCCATGTTGGCTCCTGCACCCCACCCATTTTATAAGGTGCATGTCCCAGACCTTACAAGCCTGGTAACTGACTGCTCAGAGGCACATTCACAGTGTAGAGTCTGTCCCAATTAGGTCACCTTATCGTGGTGGGATAGTACACACTATTTGGGCAAATGGTAAGCTAAGCACCTCAATTTTCATTTTTTATTATAGCAATATAGCATTTCAGATTTCATATATCTCTTTGTGCTAACATGTGCTGCTGTATTCTCCTGCTTGTGTATATTTAGCCTAGCAGCGTGCACCTGTATGCCGGGTCCATGGAATTGTTGTGTATCAGTATCAGTATGTGGTGGCCAACTTATTCTTTTTTTTAGATAGATATATAGATATGAGATAGGTAGATAGATAGATAGATAGATATGAGAAAGATAAATAGATATGAGATAGGTATGAGATAAATAGATATGAGATAGATAGATAGATAGGTATGAGTTAGATAGATAGATATGAGATAGATAGATAGATAGGTATGAGTTAGATAGACATGAGATAGATATGAGATAGATAGATAGGTATGAGTTAGATAGACATGAGATAGATAGCAAACAAATAGGCGACAGCACTCCCATAAGGTGCAAATAAACGGTCTTTATTCACATAGACATGGTGGCGACGTTTCGGCTGGCTCACCCAGCCATTATCAAGCCTGGCTTGATAATGGCTGGGTGAGCCAGCCGAAACGTCGCCACCGTGTCTATGTGAATAAAGACCGTTTATTTGCACCTTATGGGAGTGCTGTCGCCTTTTCGTTTGCTACCTGTGGAGATCTGTGACCTGGATCTGTTGTGACCGTGTGCACCCCATCATCCTTGTGAAGTTTTACAGGAGTGCTGCTCTCCTTGGATTTTTTAGATAGATAGATATGAGATAGATAGATATGAGATGGATAGATATGAGATAGATGGATAGATATGAGATGGATGGATAGATATGAGATAGATAGATAGATAGATATGAGATAGATAGATAGATAGATATGAGATAGATAGATATGAGATAGATAGATATGAGATAGATAGATAGATAGATAGATATGAGATAGATAGAGAGATAGATATGAGATTGATAGATATGAGATAGATAGATAATTGATAGATATGAGATAGATAAATAATTGATAGATATAAGCTGCATACATACATAGATATATAGATACATTAGATCACATAAATAAAATTAAACAGATTGCCCGCCGTGTTCATTGTTGGACGCCCAGTTCCTGTTTCGATTAGACAAGTCAATGTTTGTAACTCGTGAAACCTGGAACACTAAACACAACAGTTCTTGTTAGAATCCGCACCGGGATCGCCTGCCGTTATCGGCTTTATGAATATTAACAAGGAAACATCATCCGGTTAGTTTCTTTTTTTTCACAGGGCTGGTAGAGAAATGCACAATTCATGACATGCTAATGATGGATGAATACCTGGAGGTGGCAGCACGCTGTTGCCACTTGGGTCCTATTATGGCTCTGGCACTCCGTTCTGCAGTCCATGTCAATTACCATCACTTCCTCCACTACACACAACACATGCGGCTGAGCGGGGGCCCCTCCATTCAGCGCCGAAACTTCAGCTGTCACGCAAGCAAGTTACTTTCCAATATCCATTCATTTATTATTAGGGTCGGTCTCAAACTGTGGCCCTCCAGATGTTGCAAAACTTCAACTCCCAACATGCCCGGACAGCCAACGGCTGTCCGGGCATGCTGGGAGTTGAAGTTTTGCAACATCTGGAGGGCCACAGTTTGGGGGAGATTTATCAAAACCTGTCCAGAGGAAAAGTTTCCCATTTGCCCATAGCAACCAATCAGATCGCTTCTTTCATTTTTAGCAAGGCCTCTGCAAAATGAAAGAAGCCATCTGATTGGTTGCTAGGCGCAACTGGGCAACTTTTCCTTTGCACTGGTTTTGATAAATCTCCCCCAATTTGAGACCACTACTCTATAAGGAAGACGAGACCCCACAATGCTAGAAACCCTTCTGAAATCAATAATCTGATCAAAATCTCCATTTCTTATTACGTTCCTTACTATTTTGTACAGTTGTTTTTCCCCCACAATTTCCCATCATGCCTCATAGTCTCATATCAGATCTGTATATTGGTAAATACCCATTTGGGTCTCACATCTTGCCTTTAGGGACCCTCCACCCCTTTTTATTTCTGCGTAAGGCATCCCCAGGGGACATTTATCAAAACCTGTCCAGAGGAAAAGTTGCCCAGTTGCCCATAGCAACCAATCAGATCGTTTCTTTCATTTTTAACAAGGCCTCTGCAAAATGAAAGCAGCGACCTGATTGGTTGCTATGGGCAACTGGGCAACATTTCCTTTGCACTGGTTTTGATAAATCTCCTGCCATTTGACAACCGCCTCAGCGGCCACCTTGTATCTAGGGGTACATGAATTTTTTGCTTAACATATATGTATATATAAACTGTTGACCTCATCTAGGGTTCAAGATTGTGGCACAGGAAAAAACTGGAGGAGTGAAATTATTTTTTAAAGGAGAAATATCGTGCACAAACACTTTTAACCCTATGCAAAGAATTAGGGATTAGTTTTAGATCCTAGGGGTCCGACTGCTGGGACCCCCCCCCCCCCCATGATGTCCTGCACAAGAACCTGGCTCTCCACAGGAATGGAGCATGTCAACCTCCCCTCCCCCCACACACACACACACCTTTGTTCCTGGGGAGAAGCAGGGTCTCATGCAGGAGATCCTGTGGGGTCCCTGTGGTCAGACCCCCACAATCTAAAACGTATCCCCCCCAAACATTGGTTGCCCCCCCAAGTCAACCAAACATGCCAATATTGGTACATTGACCTGAACTCTACAATATATAGCCACGACAGGATAAAAAAAAACTCTTCTCAACACTAGCTGAAAAAAATATCTCCAAAGTTCTCCAAAAAGTAAGTCTTTTTTTGTGGACTAGCTTGACGCCATTTTGTCTTCTCATCAACTATTCTTTAACATGGAGCCTATTGGCCAAATATCTTTTCAATAGCCCCGTCCCCCTCCATTAGATATCTCCAAAAACATAGTGTATCATCTGGAAGACCTAGCTTGATGTCTTCAAAGAAACATGTCTGCCTTCTTCTCAAACATACTTAGACACTTTGATGTTGTGTAAAGTAAGGACTTTTTTGTCAGATATAAGTATTATTTGACCTTTTACATATCTTTGGCCGGAATCCACTCAAGACACTTTCTTCATCTCCCTCGATGGGACCTATGTAAAGAAGAGAACCTTCTCAGCCCATGGTGGTGCCGTCCATCAAAGTCCACCGTGAAACGTCTTTTTCTGGTCATCTATAGACCTATAGGCCAAATATCTTTTCAATAACCATGTCCCCTTCCATTAGATATCTCCAAAAACACGGTGTATCGGCTGGAAGACATAGCTTGATGTCTTCAAAGAAACATGTCTGCCTTCTTCTCAAACATACTTAGATACTCAGATTTTTCTTGGAGTAAGGCCCTTTTTTTCCGATATAAGTATTATGTGAACTTTTACATATCTTTGGCCGGAAACCACTCAAGACACTTTCTTCATCTCCCTATGTGAGGAAGAGAACCTTCTCAGCCCACGGTGTTGCTGCCGATCAAAGTCTACCTTGAAACGTCTTTTTCTGGTCATCCGCAAAACCCCAGGTTATAAATTCATTATGTATGCCAGTGTCCCGCTAAGGTTCTTTGTTGGTGTTGAATGTTCGAGGTTCAACAGAAGTAGACTGGATTAGCCACAGTGGATTAAAAGATTTGTGACTATGGGTTTACTGAAGGATCTGACAATCTCCAAAGATGAGCCTATTAAAATTCCATGGGAGGGATGTTTTTGCCTTTTTTTTTTTTATTATTTACAGAGCAAATTATAAAAAAAAATATGACTGTGTCTAGTTATATAAATAATAAAACAATTAAGCAAATTTTTTTTTTTATAATAATAATAATAAAATGATTAGTTATATAAATAGTAAAACAATAAAGAAAAATATAATAATAATATTATTATAAAATAATAATAATACAATTATTAGATCTTGCGAAAGACAAAAGAAACAATAATGAACACCGATATAGTCAAAAAGAAAATTGGTGAAAACTTTTTTGTTTGGTCGTCTTTTCTATCCTCTTGGCTTTTCATCTTCTGGGAAAGAAGCTGTGACAAGTCTTTGCCCAATTTTACTGATTTAAGAAAGAAAATTGTTAAAAAAAAAGTTCAAAAAGGAAACAAAAAAAAATGTATAAATTATTTAATTCTTGAATTTAAAAAAAAAATTATTTTGTCCTTTAACGGTCCGCTCAAAAAACGGTGAAGCGATCCGGGGTCTTTCTTCTTCCACGACATTTTCTGGGAGAAAAAATGGGTCACGCAGCAGGAGCTCCGGATAATATGGAGTACAACAGAGAGGCTTGTACAGCGTCCTGCGGGTTCCGCCGTCTCAGTGTTTCTGCCATTCGATTTTTCTCCCTAAAGAGTAAAACCGCCGCGTATATAAAAAAAAAAAAAGGGAAAAAAAAAAGGAAAAGAAAGAAACAAACACCAGCCATTCCTGATCTCCCGCTTTGATCTGAACCAGATTTTCATTTAAATATCATAGAGGCCCCTTTGAAAATATCTTTCTTCAGATGTTCCGAATAATGAGATTTGAAGTACGGCGATGAGTCCAATGGTCCCTTCATGTCTTATAAATACACATCGATTTTCCGTATTGTCACAGTACTCAAGAACCCAAAAGGAAAAAAAAAATAGAGAAGAAGGTGTCGGGAGGGGGGTGGGGGGGGGGGGGGGCTGCGCCGGGAAGAATGGAAGAAAATATCAAACTATATAAGAGCCCAGCTGGAAAGCTTTCCTAATGCTGTTTTGCAAAATTCGATCTGAAAGGCCTACAAAGAAAAATTTTTGTCTGATCCGAGTGGAACGTTCTTTCGCGAAATCTACGCTGTCATTTATTATGATGCTTTTGTTTTGAAGAGGCGCTGGCGTGCCGGGGCGATGAAAGCCGTTGCGGAAAGATTAAAAAAAAATTTTTTTTAAAAAGGAAACATACGTTTTATTACAGCACAATAAATGGCGAAACGCGAAAGGTCAGGATTTTTTCTTTTTTCTCACCTGCTCCTGCTGCGTCGGTCTCCAGCTTCGATTTTCGCAGTCCGCCATGTTTGGGCGCAGCCATTGTCATCTGTCCGCAGCAGTTTCACTATATTCTGCAGACCTATTTCCTCTTTCTTTTTTTTTTTCTTTTTTTTATACCGGGTATTACGATGAGGCTGAAGATGAGAATCGCTACTTCTACATATTGCAGAATTGGTGCTACCTCCGGATTGGCTGTGGCAAGTACCAGATGATGGTCCGTAGAATCAGACTGTAACTATGGCAACTCCCCCCCCCCCCCCCCTTCCTGGGCACCGCAATTTATAATTGCTATGGAAACTGTTAAACAAAGCCTTTTTTTTTTTTTTGTGAATGAATATATACATTTTGCTCTTTTCTTCTGTATATTTCTTTTCTGGGTAATTTATGGACTAGTAGAAAACCACCTATTGTTAGATGACTAAAGGGGGTGTCCGCTTTCAACAATGTCTTTTTGCTGCTGACGGTCGAATGGTATATCCTGCTGTTTGGAATCTCAGTAATCAGATGAAATCTGTGGGGAGCTGCAGAAACAAGTGTTCAGTTTTTCTACAGCGCCACCACAGGCGAAATGGGGAATTGCAAAGAGAAAAAAAAAAAAAGAATAGTCCTCAAGGATATAAATAAACATAATAATAGTCTTAATATATGATAGAATAAAGAATATATAAAGAATATAAAGAATATATAATAAAGATAAAGACAAAAATAATTTAAAAAATAGGGTAGATAATAGATATATAATACTAAAATATACTATATTCTTTATATATAATTTACTTATTAATTTATTATTATTAATTATATATTCTTTATTATCTTTAATTTTCTTAATTTATTATTACTTTATTGTGGTGTCCCGGTACAGGACCTTGTCCTGTCCCTGTCTTAAGTCCCCCTCCATTCCACAGGGCTCTCCTGCAGGGCTTACCCTTTACTCGCCTCGTATAATGCATTATAAAGGTATAGTGTATATTGGTCGTTATATATAAAGCTATGTACAAAGTTGTATAAGGCCCCGTTCACACTACGGAATTCTTGCGGCTGAATTCCGCGAGCTGAGATTCCGCCTGGCGGCCACCGCTGAAGTTGCTTCAGCGCTAGGGCTGTGGGGCACTGAGCCGTCACCATTGCACTGAGCCGTCACCATTGCACCACCGCAGAGAATGAACATGTTCTTTCTTTGCGCGGAACACTTTCGGCGGCGGAAATGTCCGCCGCTGAAATTCCGCAGTGTGAACGGGTCTCGCGAAGACCCGTCCACACTAATGTTAAAGTTCACACCGCGGAATTCCGCCCGGAAATTCCGCGGCAATTCCGTAGTGTGAACAGGGCCTAAATGTATAGGACCTTCCGGGGTCATGTGATGATGTCATGTGATGTACCCAGAGTTCTCTGGGTTCAGGACCTACAGGCTTTGCAACCAATGGGATTAGTCAAGCCTCCTTGGTATATAAGGGGCTGCAGTCACTAAATTCTCTCTCTTGGTTCCTGCTCATCATCCTGTACACTACAGCAATACCAATTCAAGCACAAATGCAACTAGGCCATAGTCTAAAGAACCAGCAGCCACTAAAACCGTGAGTTATAAAGCTCAACCTACAAATCCTGTGTGACTACTATTCAACTCAAATCCTTTAATTAGTAGCACAGTGGCCTGCTTAAAGCTCAAGACTATTATTCCCAGCCAAGCCTGTGAGGAACCTGCATCCCGGTTACCTAGAGAGAAACTGATTAATTGTAAAGACTGTTGGCATAAGAAGTTCAGTAAAAGTTCCAGTTATGTCATAAATTCTGCAGTGGACATTCCATTTATTATCCTGCTGTTTTTGGGCCGGTTGTCGGCAGGGCCTTCTATACAGAACAACCGCATCCTGGCGTAACGAAAAACCAAGGGTAAATACCACCAGACCCTGTAGCATCATTGCCTCACCCCTACACCACATTATTGTATTTTTCTTTAAAGCTATTTTTATTATTTTTTTCTTGATCTTTATTATATATATTAGGACTTCAATTATTATTAATTTACTAATATTCTTCACATAGAGGACTGACTATCCTTCTTGTTTTCTCTTTGTATTTATGGTATAAGGCCTTTTTGTTTATAGGCAGTGTCAGTATCCTCAGCTGTTAGTTTCTTTTGTTATATCGAGCTACACAGATCATCTTTTTACTTGCTATATCAAAATGAAGTACTACTTATTAAATGAGTGAGATGTCTGTATACCGTATACACATGCTGGTCCTCAAGTTATCCCGTAGCTGTGTCAGTACAAGAAAATCCCATTATAAGGCGAAGTCTAAAACATATTTGCTTACTGGTGAATATACACAGATCATCCATAACAATTATACTATTATATAGTGTAGTTCCTTTTCATTCTGACCTTTCGAGGCCTTGACTTAAAGGGGTACGTCAGTGCTCCAGCGTTCTGGACATGGAATACTGTGTACAGTACTGGTCAGACCACACATAGAATACTGTGTACAGTACTGGTCAGATCACACATGGAATACTGTGTACAGTACTGGTCAGACCACACATGGAATACTGTGTACAGTACTGGTCAGACCACACATAGAATACTGTGTACAGTACTGGTCAGACCACACATAGAATACTGTGTACAGTACTGGTCAGACCACACATGGAATACTGTGTACAGTACTGGTCAGACCACACATAGAATACTGTGTACAGTACTGGTCAGACCACACATGGAATACTGTGTACAGTACTGGTCAGACCACACATAGAATACTGTGTACAGTACTGGTCAGACCACACATGGAATACTGTGTACAGTACTGGTCAGACCACACATAGAATACTGTGAACAGTACTGGTCAGACCACACATGGAATACTGTGTACAGTACTGGTCAGACCACACATAGAATACTGTGTACAGTACTGGTCAGACCACACATAGAATACTGTGTACAGTACTGGTCAGACTACACATGGAATACTGTGTACAGTACTGGTCAGACCACACATAGAATACTGTGTACAGTACTGGTCAGACCACACATGGAATACTGTGTACAGTACTGGTCAGACCACACATAGAATACTGTGTACAGTACTGGTCAGACCACACATAGAATACTGTGTACAGTACTGGTCAGACCACACATGGAATACTGTGTACAGTACTGGTCAGACCACACATAGAATACTGTGAACAGTACTGGTCAGACCACACATGGAATACTGTGTACAGTACTGGTCAGACCACACATAGAATACTGTGTACAGTACTGGTCAGACCACACATAGAATACTGTGTACAGTACTGGGCAACAGTGTACAAGAAAGATATAGTGGAGCTGGAGAGGGTTCAAAGACGGGCAACCAGGGTAATACGGGGAATGGGAGGACTACAGTACCCAGAAAGATTATCAGAATTAGGGTTATTTAGTTTAGAAAAAAGGGGTGACCTAATAACTATGTATACATTTATCAATAATATAAACAATAAAAAGCAATCAAAAAGTCTAAAGTATGCCAAGATAGTGCTGACTAAAACTACCGATAATAGCACAAAAAATTAGCCCCCATACAGCTGTAGGGAAAATTAGCAAAATGTATTTGTTTATTTAATTATTCCAACTTTTTTTTCTGTTTTTCAGTATATTGTATGGTAAAATGAGAGATGTTGTTACAAAGTACAAAGTACAATTGGTCCCACAAAAAAAACAAGCCTCATGTTTTTTTCTTATGGAGAGATATGAGTCTTTATAGGAAAGGCAGAAACAACATATACAACTCAACAAATAATAATTTTTGTTACATAATGTGAACAAAATAACTTTGTTAGTTTGGAGCTGATGAATATTAGTTTTAGGTACAAAATGGCTGCCTCCATAGATTTAAAGCTATATAATGCTACATGGTGGCCTTCCAAAGAATGGTTATCCAAAGAATACACCAACAACCCCTTTATTAATGTTTCTGGGGCCCAAGAATGGGCCATCAATATCCGATCAGTGGGGTGCCTACACCTGGGACACTCGCCAATCAACTAGAACTCGTATATACAGTGAATGGAGCCAGAAGTAGACAGCGCTGTATATGGCTTGGTGGGCATTCTGGGTTACTAGAACTCAGCTCCCAATCACTTTACTGCGCACATGGGTTTATGAATTGGGCCTTAAAGGGGTACTCCGGCGCTTAGACATCTTATCCCCTATCCAAAGGATAGGGGATAAGATGCCTGATCGCGGGGTCCCACCACTGGGGACCCCTGTGATCTTGCACGCCGCACCCCGTTTAAAATCAGTCCCCGGAGCGAACGCGCTCCGGGGACTGATTTTAAACAGGGTGCGGCGTGCAAGATCACGGGGGTCCCCAGTGGCGGGACCCCTGCGATCAGGCCTCTTATCCCCTATCCCATAGGCTCCGCCCTCCTCAATGCAAGCCTGTGGGAGCTGTCACACCCCCTCCCATAGGCTTGCATTGAGGGGGCGGAGCATGACGTCACATGGGGCAGAGCCTTGACGTCACAACGCTCCGGCCCCGTGATCGACAGTAATCGGACCCGGAGCGAACACGCTCCGGGGACTGATTTTAAATGGGGTGCGGCGTGCAAGATCACGAGGGTCCCCAGCGGCGGGACCCCCGTGATCAGGCATCTTATCCCCTCTCCTTTGGATAGGGGATAAGATGTCTAAATGCCGGAGTACCCCTTTAAAGGGGCACTGTCAGAATCAAAATGTTTTACATGTTGTACACCTTGACGAAACATTATCCTTTCTAATATACTGCATAAAATAATGTTATCTTCTTTTTATAGAAATCGTGACTTATAAGAAAGACCACTAGGGGGCCCCATACCATCCAGAACATAATCCTGTCCGGCTGCAGCATCATCTTTGTCCCAGCTGAAGCACAGGCTGGGACAAAGTCCAGTAAGTGATGGCGGGACTAGCATCCTCTCTGCTCACTCCTGTCCTATCAGACTGCAGCACGAAAACAGAGAGAAGGGGGTTACAGAGCAGCCTGCAGTGATTGGATGAAAAGACTCAGCACAGCACAGCAGACTCAGGGAGGAAGTGAATGCATGATGAGTGAGGGCGGGCTCAGTGCTTGCCTTGGAACACGCCCCTTCATGAGCAGTGGTTTTAGAATGATTGAGCAGCAGAACAGAGGGAATTTGTGAGCTAAATACAGAAGCTAGACACATAAAAAATACATGTATAGAAACGTCATGACCTAGTGAGGAAGATATAAAAACGTTATTGTTTTCTGTGATATGACAGGTACGCTTTAAAGGGTATTTATGAGCAATCAGACACAGCAGGACATCGATATGCGTTTGACAGAGTAATAATAAAGAAGCGATCCGTCAACAGCAGCTTGTTGAACTTGTAGAACTACAAATCCCAGCACATGCTTTCTCTTTACAGCAGGGGAGTATGTATGTAGAAATATCAGGCCCAGCACACAGTGCGGTGGAGTTTCGGATTTATCTGTGTCAGGTTGGAATGATAGATTTCGCCTGGAGATCGCTCACAGCAACAGAAAGGCCAAACCGGGGAAGAATTTTAAGCAGCGTCGTAGATAAGGCGAAAAAAAAAAGAAACCTGAACAATATGAGTAAATAAGCCCTGAGGAACGCAGCGTGTACTGGAGAATGCTAATCCTGTGCTGCCTGCGGAGGGGTCCCTCCTGACTGCTGCATGCTGCGTTTCATTGGGACTACTTAGTGTGCAGCATTTACCCTCCATACATGAGCGGAGTCCTCCCCTCCGTGCTCCCCATAAAGCCGCGCCATTTCCAACCATTTATTCGTTTTGTTTCTATAAACTGCGCCGACCTTAAACATCCAGGTATCTCAGCAGCGCCTGGATACATACAGCAAGACGTATATAGTCTCCATGCGGACAGAGAGCCGGGCTTCACAATTAGAGAGGTTTCCTTTTTAACCCATTCAAGACCGCTCCAAATTTCTTTTTTGCGTTTTTCGTTTTTTTTTTCTTCTCGCCTTACAATAGCCATAACTCTCTCTTTGTTTTTTTTTATGCGCACACCCATATCAGGGCTTCGTTTGTTTGCGGGATCAGTTGTATTTTTTTTTTTTTTTTGCAATATATTTTTATTCAACATTTTCAGAATAACACAAAAACATATCAGAAATATCACGATCCCCATCTGGGAAAATAACGGACCGTGATCCAACATACAATACAATAGCTGACTTAAAAATGACAAATACTGAGGTGTTGTATTGAAGTGATGCAGGATCCCCTCTCTCCCCAAGGATTCAATAAGCTTAATCCTTACAGTCTAAACTGAATCAGGAAGCTGTAATGCCCCCAACGTCCCTTTCAATGATTCCGTAAGGTACCATGTGGTGTGTCTAAAAGGATATACAATGTCGGCTACCTCCCGGGGATTATAGTGTGTAACAATGAACGGTGTCCACTTTTCGAAGAAACGTGCTGTGCCAGAGTTGCAATGGCGTTCAGCATCCAATCTGTCTACCCCTAAAAAGAACTTCAATTGAGTTATCAATAATTGCAGGTCCGGTACCCGGTCCTCCAACCACCGGAGAAACAAGCATCGGAGAGCAACCAGCAAGACCACATGTATTATTTTAGGGATCCTCTGGATCCCCGTCCGATCCTCCTCCGGAGGACGAAGCTGGTGAAATATAAGGGTCTGAACCTTAAAAGGAAGACTTACCCGCCAGTGGTCTCTGATGTAGGAGCAGATCGAGCGCCAGTAGCCAGCCGAGTGAGCACAGTCCCAGATCCCGTGAAAAAGATTTGTCATAGGTGTAAGACATTTGGGGCAGTGTGTTATACGCTCAGGGAAACAAGGCGACGGTGGGATATTAAAGCCGTACAAGGCTGCGTGGGAAACTTTAAAATAGGTCTCCCTCCATCGTTCATTGATAACCTGTTTACAAACCGCTTCCCATCCCGTAAGTATAGTCTCATGAATGTCTGGGTCCCCAGTCCATCTCTCCCATGTGGAAAACAGGCGTTTTGGGTCGAATTTTAAAAGTCTCCCCCGTAAAGCTAGGTATAATTGGGAAATGGAAGTCTTCCTCGGACCATCCCCTACTATGTCATCAAAAGAGTGGACAGGGGCTTCCACTGTCAGGTTCCTAAGTCGGGTCGAACAAAAGGAGTATAATTGATTTGCATAGATCAATTGAGTTTGGGGTAAAGAGAATTTTGTTACCATCTCTGCAGGTGAAAGCCATGACCTTCGATCCTCGTCCCACAAATCACTAGCCCTCAAAACCCCCTCCCTCTCCCAAAGAGCAAGCCAGGTAGATGAAGTCCCTTGAGAGAATTCAGGGTGTCCTCTGAGTGGCATTCGCTTGGATAACAAGTGCGATAGGCCAAAAGTCTTACGGAGTTCCTTCCATGTAATAATGGTATCCCTAAGGACCTGCGAGCTCTTGACCTGCGGGGGTAGCTTAGTGTAGGAAGTATGTAGTAGGGCTGTCAATGACCACGGTGCCGCCAGCTCTCGCTCAATCAATAGGTTAGAGAAGTATGATGAATCATGCAACCAATCCATCACATTGCGGAACAAGCATACCAAGTTGTAACCCCTCACATTGGGAAGGTTGACCCCCCCTTCCATCCTACACAGCATCAACTTTTTAAGCGCAATTCTGGGTCTCTTCCCATGCCATATGAATTTAGTGAATGCTGCGTTGAGTGTCCTGACATCTACGTGCTTCAGCAATATTGGGAGTGTCTGCAGAGGGTAAAGTAGCCTGGGAAAACTTATCATCTTCACCAGATGACAACGTCCCATAAAGGACAGCGGAAGGTCTTTCCACCGTGCCAACTCGTCCACTATCTTCTTAATCACCGGGGTAAAATTCAACGCATATAGTGTATCCGCGGTTCTCCCTATCCTAATCCCCAGGTAGAGAATGGAAGAAGTGCTATAAGTGATCCCTAAATCCCCAGCCATCCGCTCCCAGTGAGGCGGGCCCTTCCCCAAAGGAAGGAGCACACTTTTGGATGCGTTCACTTTATAACCCATGAAACCTTCCACCCCGGCTAGAAAAGACAATACCTTGGGAACATCCCGCCCTGGGTCATCCAAGAACATTAGCACATCATCTGCAAACAAGGATATTTTGAGTTCTCTGGAACCCACCGCTATACCCTTGTACGTGTCCGAAGCGAGCAAAAAGCGCGCCAAGGGTTCAATTGCTAAATCAAACAAAAGGGGCGATAGAGGACACCCCTGTCGTGTCCCTCTATGCAGTTGGATATATGGAGACAAAAAGCCCGGGGTATACACCCTGGCTGCCAGGCCAGAATAGAGGTTTTCCAGGAAACCACTGAACCTCCCTGTGATACCAAAGCGTTCTAGAACCAAATGCAACCAATCCCACCGGACATTATCGAACGCTTTTTCCGCATCTAGAGCGAGCAGTGCAGGGTGAGGCATAACCGCAGGCCTTCTGCCTACACCATCCATGACCGCTAGAACCTTCCGTATGTTCGTGACAGCTGAACGCGTTTTTACAAAACCCACTTGATGATCCCCTATCAACTCGGGCAACAGTTTCGCTAACCGGTCCGCTAATATTTTGGTAAGTAATTTAACATCCTGATTAATAAGTGATATTGGACGATAGGAGCCAGGATCCAGCGGATCCTTGCCCGGCTTGGGGAGAACCTTAATGAAGGCTAGTTTTGCTCCCGCCGACAAGTTTCCACCAGACAGGACACCATTAAAGTAAGCCGTCAGGGCAGGAGTGACCTGATCAACTAGGGGTTTATAAAATTCCCCCGGATAACCGTCCGGTCCCGGGGCCTTCCCATTGGCTAGAGATCTGATAGCCCCCCTAACCTCTTCCACTGTGATGGCTATGTTCAGCTCTCGTCGTTGGTCCTCAGACAACTTTGGGAGACTCACTTTGTCCAAAAAGTCCCGGCCCTCTGTACCTGCGTCAGGTGGAGCGGAGTACAAGTCCGCATAGTAAGCACCCAAGAGAGCACTTACAGCCTTCGGGTCTCTACTAATTTGGCCCTGGGTGTCCTTCAGAGCAAGCACATGCGCTGATGAATGTGGGCCCTTCGCTAGTCTAGCTAGCAAGCGACCTGCCTTGTTTCCCTGTTTAAACAGCTGGAGATCGTAATGTGAGCGATAAACTCGCTCCCTCCTGTCTAACCATAGTTCATAGTCGGCACGCGCTGTTTGCCACGCCAGTTTATTGGGGGGGGTCGAGGAAGATACAAACTTGGAGTATGCTGCGGCTAAGCGAGAACTGGCGGCCGCATGTCCCTCTTGCGACTTACGCTTTAACGTGGAATGATAGGCCATTATTTTACCTCTCAGGACTACCTTGGCTGTCTCCCAGAAAAGGGCAGGGTCTCCTTCATGTTGGGCATTGTCAGTTTGAAATTCCAGCCACCACCCCCGGAGAAGATCTTGAAAAGACTCATCCTTCGCTAAATAAGAAGGGAAGCGCCACAAAAAGTCAGTCCCCTTCGGGTGTGATTGCCGAAACTCCAACACTACAGGGGAGTGGTCAGAAATGATCAGGTCAGAGATGTCCGTCACAGTCACCCTAGGGCAAAGGGAAGGACTAATCATGAGGTAATCAATTCGGGACCAGGAATTGTGTGTGTGGGAGTAGTGCGTATACTCACGACCATCGGGATGAAAATGTCTCCAGGCATCCACCAAGCCTGTACTGGACAGAAATGGTTGCAGGACCCTGTCACTCTGTCGGATGGCCACTGGCGTCGATGTCGCCCCTCTCCTGTCCACCAGAGGATCCACCACCGAGTTCAGGTCACCTCCAACCACTACCTGCAGACCTGCTGAACTAGTTAACTCATCTGTCAGGGAACGAAAGAAAGAGGCGTTATCTCCATTCGGTGCATATACATTATAAATAGCATAAGATTGCTCGCCATGTATTAAGGAAATATGGGAAAGACGTCCCGCATCATCATGTGTATGGGAGATCAAATGGTGTTGGAATGCCTTGTGTATCAGAATCAATACACCCGCCTTTCGGTCCACCGCCGGGGAACCATACACACTACCCACCCACAACTTCCTCATTCTAGGGAAATCGGTTGCGGTCAGATGTGTCTCCTGCAAAAGAACCACATCCGGCCTCAAGCGCTTGAGATATCGAAGGATGGACATTCTCTTCTGAGGTGATCTTAGACCCTTCACATTCCACGAAACAATTCTACACATCGTGAATACAGTGAGGAAGGGTAACAGTAATGCACAGGGAGACGTAGGGACACAACACAAAAACCCACCCAAGGGAGACTCCCAGGACTATGGGCAGACAGGGGAAGAGTAGGGATCGCCAGCGCAAGTTATCGAAGTACCTCAGCACATGACAAGAGCTCGCAGAAGGGGAGCGCCACAGTAATCCTGAACCTTTCAACGTAGAGTGTGCCCCTGCCTGCGCAGCTCGTAAGAAAAAAACATTTAAAGTATAAAAAAAACATGAAAAAACCATATCTGTAACTCCAACAGTGAGGGAAGCCCTGTGTAGAAAAATGGCAACCCCCTGACTGGATGTGGACTTCACTTTTTTCAGACATGAGAGGAGACAGGAACACCCCTCCCCACACCCACCCGTACACATGACCCCGCCCCACTCCCGAAACATACCCATTAACGATATACAAAGAGCCGCCACGGTACAATCTGTAATAATGGAACAGTCCCCTCAAAATAATATGGCCAATAACTCAAAATCTCAAGTCCCAAGAGTCAAGCACGGGGGGTAAGGATGAACAATACCCGTTATACAGTGCAGTCCTATATTCACAGCCGTGGTAGAAATGAGAGTAGCTTCTATGATGTCATCCTGGATCAGCTGCTCTGCTCTGCAAGACCGCATGTCCGTGTACTTTATCGAAAGCTGGGGGAAAAGAAAGAAAAAAAAAGAGAGGGGGGGTGCGTGGAAACAATAGCTGGAAGACCGGGATTCAGTCCGGTGACGAGGATCTGCTACTACGGCTTCTGCTCCTCCGTTTTGGAGACTTCTTTCTCTTCCTCCCCTCTGCAGGTGATCGGTCCCTCCCCTCCTTACGACGGGCGGGTCTCTGTGCCAGGGGACCTTGATCTCTTGAGGGGTCCTGGCGGGCAGGTGAATGTCTTGGGTGTCTCTGGTGGTCCGCTAGCACATCTCGCAGTTCCGCCTCGGCTGCTGACGGAGTCTGGTAGGAGCGAAAAGATCCATCCGGCATGTGCACTTTTAATGTGGCTGGGTATTGCAGTTGAAAGCGGCGTTTGGCATTGTATAAGGCAGTGCAAACATTGCTGAAAGCTTTCCTTCTTTTCGCAACATCAGCCGAAAAATCTTCAAATATCAGTATCTTCTTGTTACGGAATGTCAGAGGTGTTGTGCGCTTTCGAAACGCTCTCAGGATGCTAACCTTGTCGTTGTAGTCGAGCAGTTTAAATATTACTTGACGCGGACGGCTATCTACACCCGCCTTGGAAGCAACATTACGGTCAGGCAATTTGCCTATACGGTGTGCTCTCTCCACCCTGCATTTGTGCGGCAGACCCAGCGCCTTAGGTAGATCACTCTCGCAAAACTCTTGAAGGTCCGCAGGAAGGAGCGACTCAGTAACGCCTACCAAACGCAGATTGCTGCGCCGTGAACGGTTCTCTAAATCTTCCAGCTTTCCGCTAACATAGCATAAATCTGTGTCCATTTGGCGCAATTTAGTAGCCAGGCCGCTGTTCTCATCCTCAAGCGCAACAATTCTATGCTCCATCTCGCCAATGCGGCTCTCCTGAGCGCCCAAATCCGTGCGTATCTGCGTTAGGGTGTCACGTATGGTATTTTCTAAAGTTCTCTGTATCGTGGGGGTGATGAGAGAAACTAGCGCTGCGGCCAGTGCCTGTAGATCAGGGTGGGCCGGCAAACCCCCCACAGAGGGTCCTGCGGCCATGGCATCTGAGAGCTGGACCCCCAGACCAGGGGACTCTGCAAGTTGAGAGAACAGGAGTTGGCTACCAGTCACTTCCATCGCAGCAGAAATAGAGGTGCCGTTTGTGGTCTCGTGCTGAGGGGTAGGGGGGCGGGGGGGCCCAGAGGGCGCAGGAGATGCGTGCAATCCAGAGACCGCCGGGCCCTGAGGTCCCTTGTGGACAAATTTATCCATGACTTGGCTGTTATGTCCGTTATGTAGTCACTCCCTATAGCCAGTGTGGGAATGCCCTGTTGCAATAGCAGCTCAGCAGGGGACAGGGAAGAATAGTCAGTGATGGCTCAGAGGGGCCAAGATGGCGCTGAGTGGCGCTGTGTAGGTAACCAGCTGAGTGCACCCGATGAGGGCCCCCTCTACCCGCCCCGGGGCTAGTCCTGACTGCGGGCACCAGCTTTTGTGCTCACCGGGTTTTCCGCAGTCTTCTTCAGGCCGCCCAGCTGTAATCCCGGCGCCCACTATCGCATTCAGCTTCCGGGACTCCGAGATCGCTGCGCTGTCCGGCAAGGCACGGGGAGTGAGATCTCCGCTGCTGGCTGGTCTCCGGAGCCCTCACGGGGGAGCAGGTCCGTGCAGGGACCGCGAGCGGGGCAAAGTCGCCCGGTACTGTGCCGTTCTGGGGTGTGGGGTACAGGAGCTCCGTCCCTCCGCTCCTCACATGGCCGCGCCGGAACCGGAAGTCCAGTTGTATTTTTTAATGACTTCTTTTATTTTTCCAAAACAAATGCTCCATAACAAAATAAAACAAAAATATATTTGTGAGGGGAAAGAAAAAGCAAATTTTTTACGCTTTTTACCGTGCGATCAAACTGATTCGTTATCCTAATTCTTTAGGTCGGCGTGATTACAACAATACCCGAGTTGTATAGTTTCCATAATGTTTTACTACTTTAAAAAAAATTCTAACCTAAAATAATAAAAAATAAATAAATAGTAAATAAATAAATCAGTAATAAATAACTTTTTTACTCTTCTGTATACTGGACTATATGAGGGCTAATTTTTTGCGATGTGATATGTTTTTATTGTCATCATTTTTGTATTGATCGCTTTTTATTCCATTTTTTCTGGAATGTGATGGGATTAAAAACAATGATGTTTGCTTGTTTGTTTTTTACATTTACTCCATTCACCAAACAGGATAAATAAATAAAATAATGTTATATTTTAATTGTTCAGACAATTCTGCATGAGGCATTATTAAATATGTTTATTTATGTATTTATTTATTTTATTAGTTTTTCATATATATATATAATTATTTTTTAAATAGGAAAAGGGGGATTTAAACTTTTAGTATTATAGGGTTACATTTATGTATGTAAAAACTTCATATATATATATATATATATATATATATATATATATATCGTATATGTTTTTTTTTACACTTTATTACTCCCCACTTATGAGCAATGGTTTAATTACTCATAGACATCAGTGTAGTACGTCTGCACTGATCTCTGCTATCTGTTCTCTATTGGAGGAGTCTGTTCCAGGTAGGCTCTATCAATAGGAGAGGAGCAGCAGACAGGTAAGACCTCGGGCTGCCAGGACAGTGTTTGACCATTACTGCACCACCAATGGGGCAATTCACACCACTGCACCAACAATGGAACAATCCACACCACTGTTCCACCAATGGGGTGATCCACACCACAATTCAACCAATGGGGGATCCACTCCACTTCACTACCAATGGGGCGATCCACACCACTTCACTACCAATGGGGCGATCCACACCACTGCTCCACCAATGGGAGATCCACACCACTTAATCACCAATGGGGCGATCCACACCACTTCACTACCAATGGGGCGATCCACACCACTTCACTACCAATGGGGCAATCCACACCACTTCACTACCAATGGGGCAATCCACACCACTTCACTACCAATGGGGCGATCCACACCACTTCTCTACCAATGGGGCGATCCACACCACTGCTCCACCAATGGGCGATCCACACCACTTCATCACCAATGGGGCGATCCACACTACTTCACTACCAATGGGGCGATCCACACAACTTCCCTACCAATGGGGTGATCCACACCACTTCATCACCAATGGGGCGATCCACACCACTTCACTACCAATGGGGCGAGCCACACCACTTCACCATCAATGGGGCGATCCACACCACTTCATCACCAATGGGGCGATCCACACCACTTCACCACCAATGGGGCGATCCACACCACTTCACCATCAATGGGGCGATCCACACCACTTCACCACCAATGGGGCGATCCTCACCACTTCACCACCAATGGGGCGATCCACACCACTTCACCATCAATTGGGCGATCCACACCGATTCACTACCAATGGGGCGATCCACACTACTGCACCCCCAATGGGATGATCCACACCACTTCACCACCAATGGGGCGATCCTCACCACTTCACCACCAATGGGGCGATCCACACCACTTCACCATCAATTGGGCGATCCACACCACTTCACTACCAATGGGGCTATCCACACCACTTCACTAACATTGGAACAATCCACACCACTAATCCACTAATGGTGTGATTTACACCACTGCACCAACAATGGGGCGATCCACACCACTTCACCAACAATGGGGTGATCCACACTACTGCACCCCCAATGGGACAATCCACACCACTGCACCAACAATGGAGCAATCCACACCACTTCATCACCAATGGGGCGATCCATACCACTGCATCCCCAATGACAGCTGTAACTGCACCACCATGGGCATGCTGGGAGTTGTAGTTTTGGCAACATCTGGAGGTCCACACTTTTGGCAATTCGGACCAATACTGAGACGACCTTTATAAAAATAGCCATATTGGTTGACCAAGACCAATCTTTTGGACAGGATTGACCTCCTAGAACAGTGCTCTCCATACTGTGGACCTCCCGGATGTTGCAAAACCACAACTCCCAGCATGCCCGGACAGCCAACGGCTGTCCGGGCTTGCTGGGAGTTGTAGTTTTGCAACATCTGGAGGTCCACAGTTTGCAGACCTCTGCCCTAGAGCACGATCAGCACAGAATCTATGCTGTTTAGCTCACAGAGGATTTTCTAGACCAGCTGCTGACTCTCAGGGCATGCTGGGGGTTGTAGTTTTACAATTTCAGACTTTATAGATTTTATGCCAATGGCTTTGTTCTAAATATATATGAGCAACTAGTGACCTGGGTGGATACAGACATACGGATAGAAAACCTACCGCCATATACATGTACTGTATGTGTAAGTACACACATACATATATATATATATATATATATATATATATATATATGTACTGTATATATATGTTACATACAGAATATAATACACTGATAAATATTAATTACACCATGCACTTTAGTACATACATCATATTGTCCGTGAGGCTTAGAGTTTGCAGAATTCACTGCTCCCCCCAATCCCCCCACCCCCTCCCCACCAACCAACTCAATCCCCGCTGGAGTATCTGGTAACTAGTATAATCCCTCCTGTCAATCACAATGACAGGCAGATGAGTGGCGACAAAACAGAATGTAACAGCGGGCAATGAAAATTGTTAATAGCTGACCTAATAATTTGGGAGCGACTGCCATTAACCCCAGTATCACACTCACGGGGGGGGGGGGGGGGGGTCATGTTATGGGGGGCACTGTTGCTGTCATTATGGGGGTACTTTTTTTTTTTTTGCCATCTCTGTTATAAATTTTTTTAGGCGTCCCTATCACCTATGGAATTAAACAGAGATATTTTGTATACATGTTGCCAACAAGAACTCGGACCCCTGCATTCTCCCAGTCAGTGGGGGAGGGGGGGGGGGTCACCGCTCACAATTTAATATATAAATGTGAATTCCCGGAGACCCCTTTAATAGAATTAAAAAAAAAAAACTGATGACAAAGGTAAAGTGATAAGGCAGTATAAAGCAGTGACGGGCCAAACCCGAAAACTAAATCAACATATTAACCCCAAAGTGACAGGAAAAGGGTGCGGCCAAAAGGGGTGGGACCACTCAAAGCCAGTAATATGCCCCCTGAACATAATGACCCCTCTGTAGCCAAACAGTAATATGCCTCTGCTGTAGGTAGCACACCCCCTATAGATAGTTTGCCCCCTGTATATATAAGACCCCCCCCCCTTTATAGGTAGTTTGCCCCTGTGTATAGGACTACCTTGTGTATAAGACCCCCTGTGGATAGTTTACCCCCTATATGTAGTACACTCCTGTAGTTAGTCTTCTATAGGTAGGACCTCTCATAGGTATATTGTCCTCTGTAGAAAGGACAACCCCTGTATGTAAACCCTCTTGTAGGTAGTTTCCCTTCTGTACGTAGGAAGGACGTGCACAGACATTTTGGGGGGCAGGGGCTGGACTAAAAAAAAAAGGGCACTTAAAAGGCCACATAATGATGGCAGACTGCCCAGGGCACTTACAAGAAGAACATGAAAAGGGCATGGGCTCAAGCCCCCTTTCTAGTCAACCTGTGCATGTCCCTGGTAAGTAGGAGCCCCCACAGGTAGTATGTCCCCTGTAGGTAGGACCTCCCCTATAGCTAGTTTTCCCCCGGTATATAGGACCTCCCTGTGTATAAGACAGTTTGTCCCTTATATATAAATCCTCCTGTAGGTAGTTTCCCTTCTGTAGGTAGGACTCTCCACAGGTAGTATGTCCCCTGTAGGTAGAACTCCCCTATAGCTAGTTTGCCCCCTGTATATAGGACCTCCCTGTATATAAGACCGCCCCTGTAGGTAGATGGCCCCCTATATGTAGTACCCTCCTGTAGGTTGTTTGTCTTCTGTAGGTATGACCCCCATGGGTAGTTTGTTCCCTGTGGGTAGGATGCCCTATATCTAGTTTGCCCCCTGTATATAGGACCCTCCCCCTGTATATAAGACCCCCTTCCCACCCTATAGCAAGTTTGCCCCCTGTATATAGGACCTCCCTGTGTATAAGACACCCCCTGTAGGTAGTTTGCCCCTTATATATAAACCCTCCTGTAGGTAGTTTCCCTTCTGTAGGTAGGACCCTCCACAGGTAGTCTGTCCCCTGTAGGTAGAATCTCCCCTATAGCTAGTTTTCCCCCTCTATATAAGACCTCCCTGTATATAAGACACCCCCTGTAGGTAGTTTGCCCCCTATATGTAGTACCCTCCTGTAGGTACTTTGCCTTCTGTAGGTATGACCCCCATAGGTAGTTTGTTCACTGTAGGTAGGATGCCCTATATCTAGTTTGCCCCCTGTATATAGGACCCTCCCCCTGTATATAAGACCCCCTTCCCACCCGTAGTTAGTTTGCCCCTGTATGTAGTACCCTCCTGTAGGAAGTTGGCCCCCATGTAGGTAGTACAGGGGGGTAGTTAGTACTGATGGTCCATACTTATCCTGCCTCCTGTCTGCCGGAGAGTGGCCTCCGCCTGCCACCTCTGCCACATACACCAAATGTTTGCCATTGCTGGTATAGGGTATAGGGATTAAAAAATCAGGCGATGTCTTCTTAAAAAACCTCACTCCCATTGACCCTAAAAAACCTCCTTACAGAGGAACTCACTGTGGAACTACTGATCCCAGAAAGCTTTCACAAGTACAATACAAAGCAAGCTGAGCAAAGCATTGAGCAATTGGCTGACCTCACATAATGACCTCCTGTCCCCTGCATTACCGTGTCCAGTTGCTGCACTACAAATCCCAGCAGCGTGACTGCAGAACGCGACCCAAAGAAAGCTATCACACTATGAATCAAAGTAATTTGAGCAAAACATTGAGCAGTCGGCTGACCTGTCTTTTTAACATAAATGTGCGTTAAAAATGTTTAAAGTGAACGTGAAATAGCTATCTAAGACCTAGTTACATCTATTTTATGGGTTTAATCAAACATATAACATTTCTACCTGTGTTTAACATGAAGGTGCATTAAAAGCATTGAGTGTGGCTGTGGAATAGTCATTTTAGGACAAGGTATGTGTATTTTCTGGGTTTAATCAAACATATAGCATATCCACCTAGGTTTAACAGAAATATTCATTAAATGCATTGAGAGTGGATGTAAAATATCCATCTAAGGCCCAGTTACCTGTATTTTCTGAATTTAATTAGACATATAGTATTTCTGTCTGGGTTTAACAGAAACACGCATTAAAAGCATTGAGAGTAAAGGCAGACTAGGCATTTTAGGCTAATTTACGTGTATTTTCTGGGTCTAATCAAACTTATAGCATTTCAACCTAGGTTTAACAGAAATATGCATTAAAACCATTGAGAATTAATATAGAATATACACCTAAGGCAACGTTACCTGTATTTTTGGGGGTTTAATTAGACATATAGTATTTCTATGTGGGTTTACCGGAAACACGCATTAAAAACGTTAAGTGTGAACACGGAATATGCATTTTAGGCCAAGTTACATGTATTTTCTGGGTTTAAACATATAGAGGGGTATTTATAAAAAGTGGGGTAGGTGAACGTCTTTTTTTTTTTACTACATTAATTCATGTTGTGGAAACTGTGTACAGGGCATGCGACAAATCTGGTGCTAATCACATTCCTTACATCAGTACTCCACTTTGTGTTTTTCTGCAACTTTGTGTGCGGCTTTTTAACCTGTGCAACAACTATATGACTTTTTAATAACACTGTTCACAGTTAGTTTGAAAGCTCATTTTTATTTGGTGGTGATTAGCGCCCTTTTTGGTGCGTAGCGCCAAAGTATGCGACAATTTAAAAAGGTTGCAGTTTCATAAATCACTGACCACTTCAAAAAATCTATTCAAAAACACGTCTACCACTGCAACAATCCAAAATACAGGCAAATTAAGTTGCAGGAAAAGTTGCAAAAAACACACTGCGGCAAAATACTGCGACAAATTTACCCAAGAAAAACAGGGTAAAATGCTTCCTCAATACCCCCATAGTATTTTTTACCAAGGTGTAACATAAACGCGTTGAGAGTGAACGTGGAATGGGAATTTTACACTATCTGGCTATGTCTTCTAAACTATTTTAGGACACCAATCCTGTTGCTACTTCCAAATTAAGGATAATTTTTGGAACGCTTGGAAAAAAAACATTGTGTCTTCCGATACCTCTGTGTGCATTTTAACACCGGCAGACATCTGCCAACAAAAAGGAATCATTTTAGGACCTTTACTTCAATATTAAAAAGCACACAAAATATGCCGGCGCAGTGTGTTTATAAACAAGCTCTGGGTTACTATGGGTTACCGCATGTCGCCAAAACTGAGCCTTAAAACCACTTGAAAACTACTTGAATACATTCCTAACAGTGTTATATAGGGCTTTAGAGCTCTTAGGCAGTGTCAAACATGTGTTTTGAACCTATTTGATGTGACCCAAACTTTTGAAAAGCTCGATTGAACATAATGATGTTGACAGCACACTCGGTGGTCAGGCATGGTATTACAAGTGAAATTTACTTAAAGGGGTACTCTGCCCAAAAAAATCCAAAGGATAGGGGATAAGATTTCTGATTGTGGGAGTCTACAGTTTGGAGCTTCCGTGTTCGTGATGTCACGTCAAGCCGCCTCCATTCATGTCTATGGGAGGGGGTGTGACGGCTACTTCGTAGCCGTCACACCTCCTCCCATAAACATGAATGGAGGGGGTGTGGCAGCTGTATTCTCTTGTCATCCAATACGGAGCGGAGTTCGCTCCATGCATGCATGACTAGGGTGCCGTGCCGGAGATCGCTGGGTATCCATCTGCGGGACTCCTGTGATCAGACACCTTATCATCTATCCTTTGGATAGGGGATAAGATGTTTTTTGGTCGGGTACCCCTTTAAATTGTGTTAGAATTGTCCAATGGCAATTTGACTTCTGGGATTTCCCCTACTACAGCGAAAAGGCGGATAATACGCTATTAGTGGGACGTTATCGGTGACAGCCCAGGACTTGGCTCGATGGTAAGTCACAGATTTAGCCCATTGTGAATTCTGAGAGTCGCTTCCATAAATAAACTCTACTATATTCTTTTGATGGGAACTTCCTACTCCCGAAAAAGGTCACGGAGAGCATGTAAATAGTCCGAGTCCTCTAATACGGAAGTTGATCCTTCCATCATATATCTGTCCTGATAGAATTTCCAAAGAGATGCCAGCCTATAAATAGCCGTGTGGACACAACACATGTTCTAATCTCCTTAAACTTCCTGTGTTACTTTATCTGCTCCTGCAGGGAATGAGGGATCATTCAGGATAATGAGAGATGAGTAGATTCTTCTGTGACACATTGTGGCTCCATCGCCTGGCTGTAAATCCATGGAAAAGACGCCGTGTGATGACGACTCGTGTCAATGTACCGGCTCACCACCGGCACCAATAGATCCATCCATCTCCTTACGTACGAGGGATTGATGGGTAGAAAAATGTGTAATATTGACGATTATATACTACTCTACAAGTAAATATATACTACTCTACAAGTAAATATATACTACTCTACAAGTAAATATATACTACTCTACAAGTAAATATATACTACTCTACAAGTAAAGCCTAAAGAATAGCCCAGACCATCATAGCGATTTCTTCCAGCATCTACCTAAGGTGTCCTCTGTAGATAGTTTTCCCCTGTAGGTCCTTAGTACATAGTTACTTCCCATAGAGATCTATCTCATGTCTATCTATCTCATATCTATCTATCTATCTATCTATCTATCTATCTATATCTATCTATCTCATATCTATCTATCTCATATCTATCTATCTATCTATCTATCTCATATCTATCTATCTATCTCATATCTATCTATCTATATCTATCTCATATCTATCTATCTCATATCTATTTCATATCTATCTATATCTATCTCATATCTTTCTATCTCATATCTATTTCATATCTATCTATCTCATATCTATCTATCTATCCCATATCTATCTCATATCTATCTATCTCATATCTATCTATCTATCTATCTATCTCATATCTATCTATCTCATATCTATTTCATATCTATCTATCTCATATCTATCTATCTATCCCATATCTATCTCATATCTATCTATCTCATATCTATCTCATATCTATCTATCTCATATCTATCTCATATCTATCTATCTCATATCTATTTCATATCTATCTATCTCATATCTATCTATCTATCCCATATCTATCTCATATCTATCTATCTCATATCTATCTCATATCTATCTATCTCATATCTATCTCATATCTATCTATCTCATATCTATCTCATATCTATCTATCTAATATCTATCTATAGATATGTGATGTATAGAACTTTAGTGAGAACTTTAAAAACCTGTAGTATCTATGAATGTCAGGGACCTCTAACAGTTCCAGAGAGCAGGTGCAGAGAAGTCCTGGAGGAGTTCCCGGCTGCACCTCTCCTGATACAGTGTGAACAGTGCTCAGAGCAGTCGCCACGTCATTTCCCCCATTTCCCTGTAATGTCAGCTCGGACTTGTCCTTTTATCCTGTGCACACAGGACAATGCAGATAGAATCCCGGTCGTCTCAATGAACAGTATAAATATAAGAACAGACAGAAGACATTGGATTTATCTATGAAGGAATAGATCTATGCAGTCCTGTAAACGTCAGCCCGGAGGATTCTGGGAGGGATTTCGCCCGGTGCCTGGAATGCTGGAGATGGAGGCCAACGCTGCAGTTGCTGTTCTCTTTCAGGGAAGAGCTTAACTTGAAACAGATGGCTAATGGATTGGTTCTGCGACAGCACAATGCAAAATCATTTAGACAATTGTTTCCGGAAATTACACATCTGAGCAGAATTTATCTGTGCAGGAGGACTATAGAATAGGGGGATACATGAGGAAGACCCAGCATGGCCCGAAACATACGCACAGGACTGCGTTACGTTCCTTCCCGGTCATAGTATAAAAGGGGCTGCCTCCTATTATATGGGAATCAGTGTTATTAAAGGGGTACTCCGCTGAAAACCTTTTTTCTTTTAAATCAACTTGCTCCGGAAAGTTAAACAGATTTGTAAATTACTTCTATTAAAAAATCTTAATCCTTCCTGTACTTATTAGCTGCTGAATACTACAGAGGAAATTCTTTTCTTTTTGGAATGCTCTCTGATGACATCACGAGCACAGTTCTCTCTGCTGACGTTATTATAATAATAAGTCTTTATTTATTGTTGTTGTTCTTAGTGGGATTTGAACCCAAGTCCCCAGCACTGCAAGGCAGCAGTGCTAACCACTGAGCCACCATGCTGCCCTTAGCATACATCTGCTATGCACAGTTGCTAAAAGGGACAGAGATGTCTGCAGAGAGCACTGTGCTCGTGATGTCATCAGTGTTCCAAAAAGAAAGGAATTTCCTCTGTAGCATTCAGCAGCTAATAAGTACTGGAAGGATTAAGATTTTTTAATAGAAGTAATTTACAAATCTGTTTAACTTTCTGGCACCAGTTCATTTAAAAGAAAAAAGTTTTTCACCGGAGTACCCCTTTAACTCCCCAACACACTTCCGGCTGCAACACCAGGCGGCAACAAAATCCTTTGTCATACCGCCACCATGCCGTGCCGTGGGATTTATAGGCATTATAGACCGAGTCCATATAGACAAAAAGTTCCGAACTTCGCTCCGGATGCTTTTCACTCATGATACAGCCCAAAACTGCAAACGCCTGCAACCAATTCCCCATAGTCCTAGCAACCCTGGGCCTAATAGGGACAGACTTTTCCAAATGGGGCCTACGCTCCTTGTTTATCGTATGCTGATTCACAGACACCAGCGTCCACAGATCCACATGCTGATTTGACGAAATCTCCTTAACCGCTTCCTCTACATGCGCCCCCAACAGGCTAATACCACAAAAGAATGCCTCCTTGTGAACCCCTACCCTAATCGGAGACGCCCTCCGACCCACGGCCGGAACCACTGCAGTCTGACTCTCCAACTTCGCTAACACAGCCTTCAGGCAGGACCAGGCTTTATCAATGGAGCGCTGATCATACAGATCATCGTGGTTCTATGGAACCACATTGATCTGTATGAGAAATCTAATGATTCCTCCTAAAAGTCCCGTAAGGGGACTAATAAAGTGCAAAAAAAACAGCTTAACCTCTTAAGGACCCAGGATGTACCTGTACGCCCTGAGTCCGCTCCCTTTCTATAATGCGGGGCCACGGCTGGGACCCGCGGCTAACAACGGACGGGACCCGTGGCTAATAGAGTGCAGCACTGATCGCGGTGCCGCACACTATTAACCCTTTAGACGCGGCGTTCAAAGTGGATCGCCGTGTCTAAAGTGAAAGTAAACTATTCCCGGCTAGCTCAGTGGGCCGTTCGGGACTGCAACTACGAAATCATGGCGTCTGGAACAGCTGGAGGACACAAGGAGGGCCCCTACCTTGCCTCCTGGTGTCCGATCGCTGAATCACTGCTATCTATGGGATAACAATGATCAATGTAAGAGATTCTGATCAATACAAAAATGGTAGCGATTAAAACTTCACATCACTGCGCAAAAAATGAGCCCTCATACCGCCCTCTACGCAGAAAAATAAAAAAGTTATAGGGGTCAGAAGATGACAATTTTAAACATTAATTTTCCTGCATGTAGTTATGATTTTTTCCAGAAGTGCGACAAAATCACCTATATAAGTAGGGGATCATTTTAATCGTATGGACCTACAGAATAATGATAAGGTGTCATTTTTACCGAAAAATTTACTGTGTAGAAACGGAAGCCCCCCAAAAGTTACAAAATGGTGTTTTTTCTTCAATTTTGTCGCACAATTAATGTTTTCAGTTTTGCTGTAGATTTTTGGGTAAAATGACTGATGTCACTTCAAAGTAGAATTGGTGGCGCAAATAATAAGCATCATATGGAATTTTAGGTGCAAAATTTAAAGAATTAGGATTTTTTTATGGTAAGGAAGAAACGAAAGTGCAAAAACAGAAAAACCCTGGGTCCTTAAAGGAGTACTCCAGCGCAAAATAATTTATTCCCTATCCAAAGGATAGGAGATGAGTTATATATCACGGGGGGTCCGAGCGCTGGGGCCCCCCGGGATCTCCTGGATGGAGCTGCGGCAGTCTGCAGGAAGTGAAGTTTCGTCCCCAGCAGAAAGCCGCGGCAGACACGCCCCCTCCATGTATCACTATGGGGTACATGGAGGGGGCGTGTCGGCCGCCACATCATGTGGGGACGGAATGCCCCCTTTCCAGCATACTGCTGCGGTCCCGTCCAGGAGATCCCGGGGGGCCCCAGCACTCGGACCCCCCGCGATCTATAACTTATCCCCTACAGATGTCCTTTAAGGGGTTAATAGAAGTTTTAAAAAAAAAACACACACATTAACCCCTTCCTCATTAAAAGTTTAAAACACCCCCCTTTTCCAAAATTCCATATAAAAAAATGTAAAAACATAATATAAATAAACATATGTGGTATCGCCGCGTGCGTAAATGTCCGAACTATAAAAATATAATGCTGATTAAACCGCACGGTCAATGGCGTATACGTTAAACAATACCAAAGTCCAAAATTGCGTATTTTTGGTCACTTTGTATACGCTACAAAAATGTATCAAAAAGTCATCAAAACAACAATGGTACCGATGAAAACTTCAGATCATGTCGCAAAAAATGAGCCTCATACCAACTCGGTATACAGAAAAATAAAAAAGTTATAGGGGTCAGAAGAGGACGATTTTAAACATACTAATTTTGGTGCATGTAGTTATAAAAAAAATTTAAATAGTAAAATAAAGAAAAACCTATATAAATTGGGTATTGTTGTAACCGTATGGACCTACAGAATAACTATATGTGTCATTTTTACCAAAAAAAAGTGCATTGCGTAGAGACGGAAGCCCCCAAAAGGTAAAAAATTGAAAGCGTTATGATTTTTAGAAGGTCATGAGGAAAAAACGAAAGTGCAAAAACAGAAAAACCGTGGTCCTTAAGAGGTTAAGGACAGGATGTATATTGTAATTTTCTCCCCCCATATGAATAAAAAAAGAAAAAAGAAATCGGTAAATGTCGATGGGGATGATTAAAAATGTACAAGGCGAGACTGCGCAGCACCGCTGCAGATTATTCCTCCCCGCTATATCCTGCCTAGAGGAAGGAATAAATAATCAGCAGTTTATGGCTAATGTTTCCTCTCGCGCCTGGATCTTCTCGGGGAACCGACAACACGACGTAATGAGCGTTTACAGCAAATTCATCTGTTCTCCCCCTATTTATAGAATGTTAATATTAGCTCCACAGTCATTACGTTATCTATGCAGATCGATCACCGGGGGGCTCCCACCTGTACAGGTAAATGCTGCTCCAGACAGCGAATGGCGGGGTTCTACCTTATATTCTTCTAGAAGGTGACAGAGAGGGGACACAGGGGACGTGTATTCTATTAGTTCTCTGACCCGACATTTGTCTGAACGTTGGGAATCGAGTTTTGTTTTTTCTTTGAACTGTATTGGGGAAGTAAAAGCACAGCTATTCATCTACTGTAGATATCCCCTATCTATCTATCTATCTCATATCTATTTATCTATCTATCTCATATCTATCTATCTATCTATCTCATATCTATTTATCTATCTATCTCATATCTATCTATCTATCTCATATCTATCTATCTCATATCTATCTCATATCTATCTCATATCTATCTATCTATCTATCTATTTCATATCTATCTATCTATCTCATATCTATCTCATATCTATCTATCTATCTATCTATTTCATATCTATCTATCTCATATCTATCTCATATCTATCTCATATCTATCTATCTATCTATCTATTTCATATCTATCTATCTATCTCATATCTATCTATCTCATATCTATCTATCTCATATCTATCTCATATCTATCTCATATCTATCTATCTATCTATCTATTTCATATCTATCTATCTATCTCATATCTATCTATCTATCTCATATCTATCTATCTCATATCTATCTATCTATCTCATATCTATCTCATATCTATCTATCTATCTCATATCTATCTATCTCATATCTATCTCATATCTGTCTATCTCATATCTATCTATCTCATATCTATCTCATATCTATCTATCTATCTCATATCTATCTCATATCTATCTATCTCATATCTATCTCATATCTATCTATCTATCTATCTATCTATCTCATATCTATCTATCTCATATCTATCTATCTCATATCTATCTCCTATCTATCTATCTCATATCTATCTATCTATCTATCTCATATCTATCTATCTATCTCATATCTATCTATCTCATATCTATCTCATATCTATCTCATATCTATCTATCTATCTCATATCTATCTATCTCATATCTATCTCATATCTATCTATCTATCTCATATCTATCTATCTATCTCATATCTATCTATCTATCTCATATCTATCTATCTATCTATCTCATATCTATCTATCTCATATCTATCTATCTATCTCATATCTATCTATCTATCTCATATCTATCTATCTATCTCATATCTATCTACACTTAAATATCCTACTTATTAGTAATAATAAAATAGTTATGATAAAATAAAAAAAGAATTTTAATTTGTTCATAGTAATTTTGAAATGTTGGCAAATAATCTCACTACTACTTCTTCTTCCTCTTATTATTTGACCATTCTTCTAATCATATCATGTATTTTAGGGATGTCCTTGAGTCCGGACAATTGGAGTGATCAGCAGTAGGAGATTCCCCGGCGGTCATCTCATCTCTATAGTGAATAAAGTCATATATATGGGATGACATAAGGTTCTCTATGACTTCGCTCCATTTGGCTATAACAGAAAATTCTAAGAAATGAACAAATTTCAGTGTTTGAAAAGATGTATAAGGGAGAGGTGTAAGGTGTATGAAGGATGAAGTGTGAAATTGTAAATATTGAAAATAGAATTCAGTCTGATATAGTAATGTATGAAGACCTAGTAATGTATATTAAGCAAAGGAAGAATAATAAAGACATCATGAGAGTCTAAAGACGTTATCTGTAATATATATTAATATTCTAATACAGATATTTGTGTCTTGTAACCATGTAATAAACACAAAACAATGTTATATATATATGATATTCCGTAAAAATGTAAAATAAAATAATAATTTTACAAACAAATTGAAAAATAAATATAAATGTAACCACCTAACTAAAATATACTGACAAAAATAATTAGCAAATTTAATTTGATTATTTTAGTTCTAACTAAAAGTAGCAAATCCCTGAGCCCCTCTTTACTGAACAATAGAAACATTATTATTAAATATTATAATTATTATTATTATTTTTATAAACATTACTATAAACATTATTATTAAATATTTTTATTATTACTATTTTTTTTATCATTATTATAAACATTATTGTTGTTGTTATTATTATTTTTATAATCATTATTATAAACATTATTGTTGTTGTTATTATTATTATTATTTTTATAAACATTATTATAAACATTATTGTTGTTGTTATTATTATTATTTTTATAATCATTATTATAAACATTATTGTTGTTATTATTATTATTTTTTATTTTTTATAAACAGTATTAGTAATAATAGCATTATTAATATTATCATAATTATTATTACAATTATTATTCATACATACAAACGCATTGTTGTTATGATTACAACTAATAATAATAATAATAGTAATAACCAATAATAACCATTAACAATATGTTAGCATTTTAAATTGATTGTTTTTGTTACAATAAATATATATATATGTATGTATATGATATAGGAATTATTAACACACATTTGTATAAATTATTTGATTTTAATAAAATAATTTCCAATTTTTTTTTTGTCGCAGTCCGCGCTCGGATACCTAGTGACTCCTCAGCAGCGGATTACTGACCTATTAACATGCAAACAAGTGGCAGATCTCCCCTCGCTGCGGATCCCGCTGCCAATACAACGTGCCAGTGAAAATGTCACCCAGGCCCCACTGTGCCCCTGTGATGACTATGAATTATACATAGAGAGAAGGGGGGGGCAGGGAATATCTTCACCGTAATTCTGCCCCATCTCCGCGGGACCCTCGTTAGAAGACAACATCTTGATAAGTCGTCTTAATTGTGTCCACATCAGCGAGGAGGTGGGTATACATTGTCTCTTCACCCCGTCTGTATTTTGTATGTTGTTTATTGTAAGAAGCTCCTGTATGCTCGCACATACTTTGCGCCAATCCCGTGCATGTCAATGGGCATTGTGCAGCTCTGTTCACATGCAGATTTATAACATAGCACAGATTTTGGGTGGAAACCTGAAAGGATTACTGACACCTCTGTCCATTTTAGGAACTGTCCAGAGCAGGAGAGGTTTGCTATAGGGATTTTCTCCTGCTCTGGACAGTTCCTGACATGGACAGAGGTGTCAGCAGAGAGCAATAACTTCCTGTGGAGCAGATGTGGTGTCCCAGTACAGGAGTTGTGCCCCCGTATCCTTGTCAGGCAGCCTCCTTACAGTGTCCCCTGGGGCCCCTTACACCTGTCCCCTTATATATATATATTGTTTGTCGTGTTTTATGCTGTATAATGCATATAGAAAGTGTTATTACTTTAAGAGAGGTTAACATGTGATCACCAGTTGTCATGTGAGTTGTCATGTGAGTGTAACTCAGGAGGTATCAGTGACCATGTGACTTTAGGGTGACCAATGGGACCCCACCAGAGTCTCCCCTATAAAAGCCCAGGGAGGAGTCTCCTCTCTCTCTCTTTCTGCTGAGTTGCAGTGCAGTCAAGTCCTAGAGTGTGTCTGGAGTCTATGGGAGGACAACCACAGCATAGTCAGTCTCAAGTCAAGTCAGTCACAGTCATCTATTGTCAAGTCAGTGAAAGTTCGGCTTGGCTTATGCTGAAGAACTTCTGTAATCTGTCAGCAACACCACACTGACTCAGACTGTAGGTCACTGTAGAGATTAGTATATGCAGAGGGGCCCTTGTTCAGCTTTCTCCTCCCTGTCTAGATCATACTCCTTCTTGGAGCTAAAAACCTGAGTAGTTTGCCTTCACAGTGTGGACTAGAGACAACCTTTTAGACATACCCTCCAAACTCTGTACAGAGCTGTGATCTTCATACACATGGCCCAGATCTGTCTTAGGTATGATGGTACTTTGGAATTAAAACAGGATTTGTGATTAGCTTGAAGCAGTCTTAGCTTAAAAAGGTTACAGGACAAGTTCAAGAGGCTTAAACTTCTCCCAGGAGGAACACTGATGGGGTTCTCTCGCTCTTCTGGCATTACCCTTACTGGACCTAGGAGAAACTCTCTAGACTAGGCACCAATAATTCTAGCTGAACCTAGGAGGAACAGTCTAAACTAGGCACCAACTTTACTAACTGGACCTAGAAGAAACAGTCTAGACTAGGCACCAACTTTACTAACTAGACCTAGGAGGAACAGTCTAGACTAGGCACCAACTTTACTAACTGGACCTAGGAGGAACAGTCTAGACTAGGCACCAACTTTACTAACTGGACCTAGAAGAAACAGTCTAGACTAGGCACCAACTTTACTAACTAGACCTAGGAGGAACAATCTAGACAAGGCACCAACTTTACTAACTGGACCTAGGAGGAAGAGTCTAGACTAGGCACCAACTTTACTAACTGGACCTAGGAGGAACAGTCTAGACTAGGCACCAACTTTACTAACTAGACCTAGGAGAACAGTCTAGACTAGGCACCATCTTTACTAACTAGACCTAGGAGAACAGTCTAGACTAGGCCCCAACTTTAACTGGACCTAGGAGGAACAGTCTAGACTAGGCACCGACTTTACTAACTAGACCTAGGAGGAACAGTCTAGAATAGGCAGCAACTTTACTAACTAGACCTAGGAGGAACAGTCTAGACTAGGCACCAACTTTACTAACTAGACCTAGAAGAAACAGTCTAGAATAGGCACCAACTTTACTAACTAGACCTAGGAGGAACATTCTAGAATAGGCACCAACTTTACTAACTAGACCTAGGAGGAACATTCTAGAATAGGCACCAACTTTACTAACTAGACCTAGAAGAAACAGTCTAGACTAGGCACCAACTTTACTAACTGGACCTAGAAGAAACAGTCTAGACTAGGCACGAACTTTACTAACTGGACCTAGGAGGAACATTCTAGAATAGGCACCAAATTTACTAACTAGACCTAGGAGGAACATTCTAGAATAGGCAGACACTGACTGACTGACTAAAGTAACTAACCAGTTTACCCAGCAGGAACTAAGGTGGCATAAGTTGGGCCTAGACTGGACTGGTTTAGGTACAGACATCTGGGAAAAGGGTTCGATTAGTGACTCATTCCATATATTGCATATATTCCCAATAAAATAAGACTTCTAGACTAGGCACCAACTTTACTAACTGGATCTAAAAGAAACTGTCTAGACTAGGCACCAATTTTTGTAACTGGACCTAGGAGGAAACGTTTCACTGACTGACTAAGGTGACTGACTGGTCTACCCAGCCGGAGCTGAGGTGGCATAAGTCGGGCCTAGACTAAAGTAGTTTGGGTCCAGACGTCTGGGGAAAGGGTTGGACTAGTGACTCTTCCCATATATTGCATGTATTCCCTATAAAATAACACTTCTGATCATCTATTCTTTTCTCATAGCTGTGTGTTCTGCGGTTCCTCTGTTATTCTTATTGGAAATGTAGGACTAAATAGACAACTAGGTGTTGACAGTTGGGGGTGTGTCCTTATACAATCTGTCAATTAAATACACCAATCATGACAGTCTACGGACACGCCCATATATGGTAACACACAGTTGGCCATATAGTCAAACATTTCCAGTAAGAATAACAGAGGTACAGCACAAACTAAAGCTTTAAGTAAAGATGCACCAGTTTCATGGGAAGTACAAGGGTTTACTAAAACGTTTTAAACACCATAGGACAGTGCTTTCCAAACAGTGTGTCTCCAGCTGTTGCAAAACTCCCAGCATGTTGTGGTTTTGCAAAAGCTGGAGACACACTGTTTAAAAAACACTGCTATATGAGGTTATTGCATTATTAACCACTTAAGGACCAAGGGCGTACAGGTACGCCTTTGCTCCCTGGTACTTAAGGACCAAGGGCATACCTGTACACCCGTGGGAATTTCGGTCCCTGCCGCGTGCCGAGTGGGGACCATACCGGGGTGACTGCTGATATCAATCAGCAGGCACCCCGCGCCAATGCCCAAGGGGGTCATCAGACCCCCCCCCCCCCCATGTAGGCGATCGCCGAAAATCGCAAGTGAATTCACACTTGCGATTTTCAGCTATTCCGGTGATGCGGGTCACGTGTGACCCGCTGACCCAGAGATACAAGGTGATCCCCTATCACCCTCTGCATCTATGGGGAGGTGGCGATTTCGTCACCCCCCCCCCCCCCAGGATCGCTGCTATTGGACGGACGATACCAGCCGGCAGGGGAGGGGTTAACGGCCCCTTCTCGCGGCTCTGCTTACCCCCTGAGTTCATTCAGCGGGCAGAGCTGCGAGAATGAGCCAGGGACCCCCCCCCCTGTGAAGATCGGAGCCCCTCACAGAGGAATACCCCCTTTAGAGCAGGGAAAGAGTACAGCCCCAGGGACAGGTAGGGTTAACCAGTAAAGTAAAGTAAAAAAAAAAGTGTAAAAAAAAAGTTAAAATATTTCCCCCCCCCCGACCCCCTAATAGGACCTAAAGGGTCCGCCACAATTTTTTTAGTGTGACCCGGGCCCTATTAGGGGTTCAGGGCACTGCATTTGGCCCCCCCTTTTTTTATTTTGTCCGCAGCGCTTTTTTCCCCCCATACAGTTACAGTTACACCAATCACACACACTACATACTCACCCCCCCCCCCCCCCCCCCCCACACACACACACACACACACACCCACCACCCCCGCCACCCCCCCCCCCACCACCGTAGAAAAAAGGCGATGGCTCGCCAGGCATTTTCAGCAGCGGAGGCATACGCTTTTCTTGCCTCTGACTCCGAATCTGTCAGTGAGGACGATGAAGATCCTACATTCCTGTGTTCTTCATCGTCCTCCTCATCATCTAGTACTGATGATGAGCCCCCTATACGGCAGCGGAGACGCCGCCAGGCGAGGCCACGCACCCCCCATGATAGTGGCCCAGTGGCCGGCACTAGTGCGAGTGGTGATGCCGCTCGTACTAGGAGTGCGACCCCCCCAGACAAGTTTACCAGAGCCCCCTTCCGGTGAACCTGTCTGGAGACCCCCAGAGGCTTATCAGCCACGGGTTCCGGAGTTTGTTGGCGACTCCGGAATCCGTATTGACAATTCTGGATTCACTGAAATTGACTATTTCAGTTATTTTTTCAGTGATGGCTTTGTTAATCACATGGTGGAGCAGACGAATCTGTACGCCAGGCAGTTCCTCACCCACCACCCTGATTCTGTTTTGGCCAGGCCCAATGAATGGTACGCCATTGATGCAGCAGAGATGAGGACATTTTGGGGCCTCTTGCTGCATATGGGCCTGGTCAAAAAGCCAAGTGTCAGGCAGTACTGGAGCGGGGACATCCTCTACCAGACCCCGCTGTACAGTATGGTCATGGCACGGAGGCGGTTCGAGGCCATTTGGAAATGCCTGCATTATGCAGATAATGCTGCATGTCCGCCCCGAGGTGATCCCGCCTATGACCGGCTTTACAAAGTGAGGCCGGTCATCGATCACTTTGGGGCCAAACTTTTGGAGGCCTACGTACCCCTCAGGGAGCTCTCGGTAGATGATTCTCTTATCAGTTTTAAGGGGAGACTCAGCTTCCGCCAGTATATTCCCTCGAAGCGGGCGCGGTATGGCGTGAAGCTCTACAAACTCTGTGAGAGTACCTCCGGGTACACTCTCAAGTTTAGGGTGTATGAGGGACGAGATTCCCGTATTGAACCCCCAGATTGTTCCCCCACTCTGGGTGTTAGCGGGAAAATCGTTTGGGACATTATGTACCCATTGCTGGATAAGGGTTTCCACGTGTACGGGGATAAATTTTATACCAGCATCCCTCTGTTCACATCCCTTGCCGCCAGATCCACGTCCGCTTGTGGGACCGTGCGGAAAAACCAGAGAGGCCTCCTTCTAAATTTTCTGCAGACACCTATTCCCAAGGGTGAGTCCTGTGCCCTGACCCATGAAAACCTGTTGCTGGTCAGGTATAAGGATAAGAGGGATGACCACTATTCATGTGTACAGCAGCACCCCTGTACCAGTGCGAGGTACCACAACAACAGTCCTTAAGCCCGATTGTATTCTGGACTACAATCGGTATATGGGGGGAGTTGATCTTTCTGATCAAGTCCTCAAGCCATATAATGCCATGCGGAAAACTCGGATATGGTACAAAAAAGTTGCGGTCTACTTGGTACAGGTTGCCATGTACAAGGCTTTTGTACTGTCCCAGTACGCTGGCAACACAGGGACATTCCTCCAGTTCCAAGAAGAAGTCCTAAAGGTCCTGATCATTGGCGACCGGGAAAGAGCAGGCCGGACTTCCCAAGGAACTGAAGTAATAGGTGCCAGGATCGTCCCAGGCCAACACTTTCCAGGTGAGGTGCCCCCCCCCCCCCCCCCCCCCCCCCAGTGGAAAGAAGGGACGATCCCAGAAAAAATGCAGAGTGTGTAACAGGAGGGGGATTCGGAGGGACACTACCACTCAGTGTGACACTTGCCCCGATCATCCGGGCCTCTGCATTAAAAACTGCTTCAGGGAGTATCACACTTCCATGTCGTACTAAATTTTCCCTTTTCATTTTAATTTTCCATAATTTAACCCCAATGTACCAAGTCCAGAGTACATTCCAAATTTTAACACCATAAACCACTAAATTGCCCAAAAAAACTCATCTAAAAAAAAAACTCTGGGTCATGGGTCACTGAGTCAGTATCATCAGGGATTTTTTTTGTTGCCTCAAATACGCTGCGCTCTCTCCACCTGAGAGGCAACAGGTTAGGGACGGCCACACACGTCACATTCCCAGAATGATGATTCAGAGCATAGGGTTTGGGGCGGGCATATTCTTTAGTTTTGGCTATGCTCTGGGTCATCATTCTGGGAACATAACCTGTTTTATAATTTTATGTCCCACTGTACCCCATTTTAGTTATTTAGTGTACCCCAGTTATTTACCCCATGTAATGCCCCTTGAGGGGGGGTCCCACTGTTCTGGCTCCATAGGCCGCAACGCAGAAGCTCAAAGCCCCTGAATGCGACCTGCTCCTCTGAGACCAGTGTACAAGCTGTTTACGCCCAGACTTGAGGTATGTCCTTACTCCAAAGAAATGTATTTACAAACTTACGGTGACATTTTCTTCTTTTACCACTTGTGAAAATGAAAAATTTGGGGTAACCCCAGCATTTTAGTGTAAAAAAATAAAATTTTTCATTTTCACATCCCACTTCATGAATATTTATCAAACACCTGTGGGGTGTTAAGACTCACTGTACCCCTTGTTATGTTCCTTGAGGGATGTAGTTCCCGAAATAGTATGCCAAGTGTTTTTTTGCTGTTCTGGCACCATAGGGGCTTCCTAAATGGGACATGCCCCCCAAAATCCATATTAGCAAAATGTGCTTTCCAAAAGCCAAATGTGACTCCTTCTCTTCTGAGCATTGTAGTGCGCCTGCAGTGCACTTGACGCCCACACATTGGGTATTTTTATACTCAGAAGAGATGGGGTTACAAATTTTGTGGGGCATTTTCTCCTATTACCCCTTGTAAAAATGTAAAATTTGGGGGAAAACAAGCATTTTAGTGAAATTTTTTTTTATTTACACATCCAACTTTAATATAAAGTCGTCAAACACCTGTGGGGTGTTAAGGCTCACTGTACCCCTTGTTACGTTCCTTGAGGGGTGTAGTTTCCAAAATGGTATGACATGTGGTTTTTTTTTTGCTGTCCTGACACCATAGGGGCTTCCTTAATGGGACATGCCCCCAAAAACCATTTCAGAAAAACTCACTCTCCAAAATCCCATTGTTGCTCCTTCCCTTCTGAGCCCTCTACTGCGCCCGCCGAACACTTGACATCCACATATGAGGTATTTCCTTACTCGAGAGAAATTGGGTTACAAATTTTAGGAAGATTTCTCTCCTTTTACCCCTTGTAAAAATTCAAAAATTGGGTTTACAAGAACATGCGAGTGTAAAAATTTAAGATTTTGAATTTTCTCCTTCACTTTGCTGCTATTCCTATGAAACACCTAAAGGGTTAACACACTTACTGAATATCATTTTGAATACTTTGGGGGGGGGGCAGTTTTTATAATGGGGTCATTTATGGGGTATTTCTTATAAGAAGGCCCTTCAAATCCGCTTCAAAACTGAACTGGTCCCTGAAAAATTCTGCTTTTGAAAATTTTGTGAAAAATTGGAAAATTGCTGCTGAATTTTGAAGCCCTCTGGTATCTCCAAAAGTAAAAACATCTCAACTTTATGATGCAAATATAAAGTAAACATATTGTATATGTGAATCAATATATAATTTATTTGGAATATTCATTTTTCCTTACAAGCAGAGAGCTTCAAAGTTAGAAAAATGCAAAATGTTCAATTTTTTCATCAAATTTTGGAATTTTTCACCAAGAAATTATGTAAGTATCGACAAAGATTTTACCACTAACATAAAGTAGAATATGTCACGAAAAAACAATCTCGGAATCAGAATAAAAGGTAAAAGCATCCCAGAGTTATTACTGCTTGAAGTGACAGTGGTCAGATGTGCAAAAAACGCTCTGGTCCTACAGTGGAAATTGGCCTGGTGCTTAAGGGGTTAAAAAACGCAAAGTACAACCTGTATGCCTTAAGCTCACAATTTATATCCATGCAGAGGATTTGGAACTTTGTATCAGAAAAACTAATTTCCGACTGCTGTAAAGATATAGTAGTAAATGAATAAGAGCAGAATACGACATAATGTTAAAATAAGAAAAAAAAAAAAGCAGAAAAATCAATAATGTGACCTTTTTATTTCCAAAATATAAAGTTCAACAAGCAGCAGTCATGTGACACTCGCTGTGCCTATTCCTCCTCTGGATAATGATCAGTTAAAGGGGTACTCCCCTGGAAAACATTTTTTTTAAACCAACTGGTGCCAGAAAGTTAAACAGATTTGTAAATTACTTCTATTAAAAAATCTTAATCCTTCCAGTACTTATCAGCTGCTGTATGCTCCACAGGAAGTTCTTTTCGTTTTGAATTTCTTTTCTGTCTGACCACAGTGCTCTCTGCTGACACCTTTGCCCATGTCAGGAACTGTCCAGAGCAGGAGAGGTTTGCTATGGGGATTTGCTCCTACTCTGGACAGTTCCTAAAATGGACAGAGGTGTCAGCAGAGAGCACTGTGGTCAGACAGAAAAGAAATTCAAAAAGAAAAGAACTTCCTCTCTATTATACAGCAGCTGATAAGTACTGGAAGGATTAAGATTTTTTAAATAGACGTAATTTACAAATCTGTTTAACTTTCTGGCACCAGTTGATTTAAATAAAAAATGTTTTCAGGTGGAGTACCCCTTTAATGATATGTTCCTCCACCTGTGGCAAAACTACAACTCCCAGCATACCTGGGAGTTGTAGTTTTGCAACAGCTGGAGGCACCCTGGTTGGGAAACACTGCTCTAGAGGTAAGGTGACACTTTTAGTCTTATCACCCAGCATGCAGCGGGGTGCTGCCCTTCCATTCATCACACATGTCCATGGCGTCATCCAGGTCCGGCACCTTTAGGGACATGCCTGCGTCCATTAAAATGTATGAAACCGGCAGTCACCTGGTGATGGACAGTGCGGCCCCGAAGACGAATCTGCACATGTCATTAGTGCTAATGAGGGCAAGATGTCACCTCCACCGGGGAGAGCCGGCTGGAGCCGCGCAAAGACCTAAAAATGTCACCGACAGTCATTAGGCAAATGTGACCTTAAGCTCGTGCCGCCATCTACGCCGCAATTAATTCTGACTAATTAGTGGCGGTATTTACTGATCACAATGCTGCCGGGGCAAAGAGACCCAGCGAAAGTTCAACCTTCTTTTTTTTGGGCGATCTCCCCCCCCTAAGACCCCCAAGGGATGCGGCTCTGTCCTCCTACCGGAGGGGGTGGGGGTGGGGGGGGGGATCTTGGCTCCATAAGATGTAGAAGTTGTCACAGATTACAGAGGAGACGCGTCGGACAAGATGTTATCGCCCGGAGTCATTGGCGCAGGAGGAGGAATTAAATCTAGAAAATGTCAAACCTTTTAATAAAGGACGCGTCGTTACTGAATGCAAAAGTATGTGCCCCCTATTGGCAAGGCGTAGAATCTGGCCTCGTTCACACAGAATCGGGAGTCCTATTGTTTTCAATGGGATTCTGCTGCACCGGAATTTTCGTGGCGGAAACATCTGCCATGGAAATTCCAATTCCGGCCTATAGACTCATTGATTCTTTCTGTGGAATCCTCTCGGAAATGCATTGCCGTCTATGGAGAGGTTGCATTTCCGAGCGGTCCTAGCGCCGGAATGTTCTGACGGCGCCCGCAGTTTGCGGAATGGAAATTATCGGGGCATGACACGAACATACCCTAAGGGGTCACCGTTCCTACAGGTCACATTTCTACGCTGGTAAGAGCTGTTGTCAAGAATGGGAAATGCCCCGGAGGGACAAAAAGTCAGGATGGCACTGAAACGCGTAGTCAGGGCTCAAGTCCTGCAGGAACGCGTGTGAACTGAGTTCCTGTACTTTTTTCACAACAGGAACACCATTCCCATTAGCAGTAGTTCTGCAGGACCGGCCCTTGAGTAGAAATCATGGGTGAGTTCCTGCACTTTTTTTCCCCAGAACTTGACCCCTGCGCGTAGTACATGCAAATGTTCTGTCCTTGGAGGTCGCCCTCAGAGCAGAAATCCAAACTACAGCTAGAGTCAATGGGGGAGATTTATCAAAACCCGTCCAGAGGAAAAGTTGCTTTCATTTTTAACAAGGCCTCTGCAAAATGAAAGAAGCGATCTGATTGGTTGCTATGGGCAACTGGGCAACTTTTCCTTTGCACAGGTTTTGATAAATCTCCCCCTATGTCAGGATGAGGACAGGAGCCTCATGGATGAGCAGTCAATGCCAGGAGTCATCTGGGGGGTGTAAAGCCATTGGCTGTATCACACCACATCAGACTTTTACGGACTTTTCCTATTTTACCCAAAATGCGTAAAAAAAGAAAATGAAAAAACATATATTTGGTATCGCCGCATGCATAAATATCCGAACTATCATAAAGTAATGTTAATGATCCCGTACGGTGAACGGCGTAAACGTAAGAAAAAAATTGCTGCTTTTTTTGTCACATCACATTCCCCAAAAAATTTCTAAAAAACGAAAAAAAAAGACACATATACCCAAAAATGGTATTGATACAAAAAACTACAGATCACGGCGCAAAAATTGAGCCCTCATACAGACCCGTATATGGAAAAATGAGAAAGTTATAGGTGGTCAAAATAGAGGGATTTTAAACAAATTTATTTTGTACAGAAAAGATTATAAAAAAAAAAAAAAAACCAAGCCGTACAGTAATAGAAAAGCATATAACATGGGGATCATTTTAATCGTATTGACCCACAGAATAATGAGAACATGTCAGTTTTACCGTAAATTGTACAGTGTGAAAATATAAGAGTTATGATTTTTAGAAGGCAAGGAGGAAAAAACTAAAAGGCAAAAATAAAATTGTCTGTGTCCTCAAGGGGTAAAAGGGACTTTTAAAAATGATAGTTTTCTTTTACAATCCATTGTATGACAGTGAACAATCTAATCAGCATTCTACTAGTACAGTCTGACTGAGTCAAACTGTACAAGATCTCCCTATGGCGGGACAAAAGGCCTTCAGAAACCCTCCGGCTTCCATGGTAACCTATTGGCACCCTGTGATTGTGTTGCAGGGGTACCGATTGGACCTCTGACAGTTGCAGGCAGGTGTCATCTGTACCATACAGCTTCTGGGACCGCTCTATATTCCAAGACTGCGGAGCGCCGTATGAAGGCGTATTGACGGTCAGTAAAGGACTAGCATCATGAATAAAAACTTCCAAGCATAGGGGAAAAGGTTTTAGATCCCCTGCGATCTCCTGTTTGGAGCCCCGGTTCTCTAGCACAGGAGCGCGTCACGACCCCTGCCCGAAGCTGAGGCCACCACGCCCCCTCCATAGAGCTCTATGGGAGAGTTGTCCGGCAATCTTCGGCGCTCCCATAGAGCTTTATGGAAGGGGCGTGACGGCCTCCGCTTTAGGTGGGGGTCGTGACGCGCTCCTGTGCTAGAGAACCAGGGCTCCAAACAGGAGATCACGAGGGGTCCCAAAAATTCTAATTGTAATGAAAAAACGGTTTGGAAAAAAAGTGTCATATTTCAGCTGCTTTTAAAAGAAAAATGTATATTTTATATGACTAGTAATACAGATTAAAACCATTGATACATTGCGTGCGGATAAGGAAGAAGGCAGGAAAAGTGGTTGAGGTTGAGCTCAGGGCCGCACTATTCCCTGCCCTGACAACACCCCTGTCTCTTCATCACACTCCCCTGTCTCTTCATTACACTCTCCTGTCTCTTCATTACACTCTCCTGTCTCTTCATTACACTCTCCTGTTTCTTCATTACACTCCCCTGTCTCTTCATTACACTCCCATGTCTCTTCATTACACTCTCCTGTCTCTTCATTACACTCCCCTGCCTCTTCATTACATTCTCCTGTCTCTTCATTACACTCCGCTGCCTCTTCATTACATTCTCCTGTCTCTTCATTACACTCCACTGTCTCTCATTATACTCCCATGTCTCTCATTACACTCTCCTGTCTCTTAATTTCTCTCTCCTATCTCTTCATTACTCTCCCCCATCTCTTCATTACACTCCTATCTTCTCATTACACTCCCCTGTCTCTTCATTACACTCTCCTGTCTCTTCATTACACTCACCTGTCTCTTCATTACACTCCCCTGTCTCTTCATTACACTCTCCTGTCTCTTCATTACACTCCCCTGCCTCTTCATTACATTCTCCTGTCTCTTCATTACACTCCACTGTCTCTCATTATAGTCCCATGTCTCTCATTACACTCTCCTGTCTCTTCATTACTCTCTCCTGTCTCTTCATTACTCTCCCCCATCTCTTCATTACACTCCTGTCTTCTCATTACACTCCCCTGTCTCTTGATTACACTCTACTGTCTCTCATTACACTCCCCTTTCTCTTCATTACACTCTCCTGTCTCTCATTACACTCCCCTGTCTCTTCATTACACTCTCCTGACTCTTCATTACACTCTCCTGTCTCTTCATTACACACCCCTGTTTCTTCATTACACACCCTGTCTCTTCATTACACACCCTGTCTCTTTAGTACACTCCCGTGTCTCTTCATTTCACTCCCTCATTCTCTTATTTACATTCTGCTGTCTCTTCATTATACCCATTAACCCCCTCACTCACCCCTGTCTCTTCATTACACTCCTCTGTCTTCTCATTACACTCCTCTGTCTTCTCATTACACTCTCCTGTCTTTTCATTACACTCTCCTGTCTTCTCATTACACTCCCCTGTCTCTTCATTACTCTCCTGTCTCTTCATTACACTCTCCTGTCTCTTCATTACACTCCCCTGTCTCTTCATTACACTCCCCTGCCTCTTCATTACATTCTCCTGTCTCTTCATTACACTCCACTGTCTCTCATTATACTCCCATGTCTCTCATTACACTCTCCTGTCTCTTCATTATTTTCTCCTGTCTCTTCATTACTCTCCCCCATCTCTTCATTACGCTCTCCTGTCTCTTCATTACGCTCTCCTGTCTCTTCATTACGCTCTCCTGTCTCTTCATTACACTCTCCTGTCTCTCCATTATGCTCCCGTCTCTTCATTACACTCCCCTGTCTCTTCATTACACTCTCCTGTCTCTTCATTACACTCTCTTGTCTCTAATTACACTCTCCTGTCTCTTCATTACACTCTCTTGTCTCTTCATTACGCTCTCATCTCTTCATTACACTTTCCTGTCTCTTCATTACACTCTCCTGTCTCTCATTACACTCCCCTGTCTCTTCATTATGCTCCCATCTCTTCATTACACTCTCCTGTCTCTTCATTACACTCTCCTGTCTCTTCATTACACTCTCCCGTCTCTCCATTATTCTCCCATCTCTTCATTACACTTTCCTGTCTCTTCATTACACTCTCCTGTCTCTTCATTACACTCTCCTGTCTCTTCATTGCACTCTCCTGTCTCTTCATTACGCTCCAATCTCTTCATTACACTCCCCTGTCTCTTCATTACACTCCCCTGTCTCTTCATTACACTCTCCTGTCTCTTCATTACACTCTCCTGTCTCTTCATTACACTCCACTGTCTCTCATTATACTCCCATGTCTCTCATTATACTCCCCTTTCTCTTCATTACACTCTCCTGTCTCTCATTACACTCCCCTGTCTCTTCATTACACTCTCCTGTCTCTTCATTACACTCCCCTGTCTCTCATTACACTCTCCTATCTAATGACGATCAGGTTGTAATATGGAGGCCTCGTGGAGAGCACTTCAATCCTGACTGCTGTGGAGTGACACACTGCCCCCTACTGGTGTGATGATCTGGGGAGCCATTGTATAAGGCAGTCTATCATCCCTAGTCGTGATAAAAGGGACACGAACAGCGAGCGCAGCGGAATGTACAGGACATCTGTCTCACATGTGTTGCCTCTCATGGCTTCAAGCTGGATAATGGTCGCGCACACTGTAAGGGTTACCCAGGAATGTCTCCGCCATATTGCAACACTTCTTTGTCCTGCCCGCTTACCGCATTTATCACCAAGTATTTATGGTGCCAGCTTCAGCAGCCAATGAATGCGCAGGATCTACGGGCCTAGCTGTAATATGCTGCAGGATGCCATAGGGAACCTGTAACCTCCATGTATCCCAACCGTATCTCATCCTGTATCCAAGCTAGAGGCACCCAACACTTTCTAGATCCTCCATGTATCCCAACCGTATCTCATCCTCTATCCAAGCTTGAGGCACCCAGCACATTCTAGATCCTCCATGTATCCCAACCGTATCTCATCCTGTATCCAAGCTAGAGGCACCCAACACGTTCTAGATCCTCCATGTATCCCAACCGTATCTCATCCTGTATCCAAGCTAGAGGCACCCAACACTTTCTAGATCCTCCATGTATCCCAACCGTATCTCATCTTGTATCCAAGCTAGAGGCACCCAACATGTTCTAGAGCCTCCATGTATCCAACTGTATCTCATCTTGTATCCAAGCTAGAGGCACCCAACACGTTCTAGATCCTCCATGTATCCCAACCGTATCTCATCTTGTATCCAAGCTAGAGGCACCCAACACGTTCTAGATCCTCCATGTATCCCAACCGTATCTCATCTTGTATCCAAGCTAGAGGCACCCAACATGTTCTAGATCCTCCATGTATCCCAACCGTATCTCATCTTGTATCCAAGCTAGAGGAACCCAACATGTTCTAGAGCCTCCATGTATCCAACTGTATCTCATCTTGTATCCAAGCTAGAGGCACCCAACACGTTCTAGATCCTCCATGTATCCCAACCGTATCTCATCTTGTATCCAAGCTAGAGGCACCCAGCATGTTCTAGAGCCTCCATGTATCCAACTGTATCTCATCTTGTATCCAAGCTAGAGGCACCCAACACGTTCTAGATCATTCATGTATCCCAACCGTATCTCATCCTGTATCCAAGCTAGAGGCACCCAACATGTTCTAGAGCCTCCATGTATCCCAACCGTATCTCATCTTGTATCCAAGCTAGAGGCACCCAATATATTCTAGAGCCTCCATGTATCCAACTGTATCTCATCTAGGGTTGCCACCTGGTCGGTATTTTATCGGCACAGATGGTATTTTGGCCACCCTGCCAATATTTTTACATAAAAAATACCGGCAATGCAATGGACGGTATTTATCCAACCAATCCTCCAACTCCCGCAATGTTGCACCATATACTATACCAGTGTTTCCCAACCACAGCGCCTCCAGCTGTTGCAAAACTACAACTCCCAGCATGCGCTGACAGCCAACGGCTGTCCGGGCATGTTGGGAGTTGTAGTTTTGCAACAACTGGAGGCGCCCTTGGTTGGCAAGCACTGACCTATACTATATACTATTTTATAGTCCAACATGCTGGGAGTTGTAGTTGTGCAACAGCTGGAGGCACTCCTGGTTGGGAAACATTGACCTATACTATATACTACTATATAGTCCAACATGCTGGGAGTTGTAGTTTTTGTTTGGGGCAGCTGCTGAGCCACAGGCTGTATCAGGGCATGCTGGGAGTTGTAGTTAGTAACAAACTGCAACTCCAGAATTTAATTTAAAAAAAAGTGTTCAAAAAGTCCCATCAAAACAAAAATGATCCTGTTAAAAACTACAGATCGGGGCACAAAAAATGAGCCTCACACAGGCCCCGTATAAGGAGAAATAAAACTGTTATAGGGGTCAGAATAGGACAAATTTTCTGCATATGTGTATCCTGTATATATAATTAATTATGCAAATGAGCATGGACGGTATTTTTTTTTCCTATTTTTTCCAAGAAAGGTGGCGACCCTAATCTCATCGTGTATCCAGGCTAAAGGTGCGCAGCAGGGTACTAGAGCCCCCTGTCCATTACAGTTTCCCCAATAATCTTCCCCAAAAATATTATAATCACTTCCATAGATCATTATTACAGATGACTTATTCCCTTCCAACAACTATTTTCTCACTAATGTAGTAAATGACATAAGAGAAAATGATGTTACACCGCCATCTAATGGCAGAATGTGGAAGCACAGGGATGGTGAAGATGAATGTGCACTTTATTTGATAGCAGTGATGGCGAACCTTTTTGAGCCCGAGTGCCCAAACCGTAATGTAAGACAGCTTTTTTTCCCCTCAATTTACCAGCAAAGCAATTAAATCAGAATACTGAAATTCAGAAAAAAACACTTAGGTAGGCAGTATGGTCCCCCACATTAGGTTGTAGTTGCCCCCACATTAGGTTGGCAGTATAGTTCCCCCACATTAGGTTGTAGTTCCCCCACATTAGGTAGGCAGTATGTTCCCCCACATTAGGTTGGCAGTACAGTTCCCCCACATTAGGTTGTAGTTCACCCACATTAGGTAGGCAGTATGTTCCCCCACATTAGGTAGGCAGTATGTTCCCCCACATTAGGTTGTAGTTCCCCCACATTAGATTGGCAGTATAGTTCCCCCACATTAGGTTGGCAGTACAGTTCCCCCACATAAGGTTGGCAGTATAGTTTCCCCACATAAGGTTGGCAGTATAGTTTCCCCACATTAGGTTGGCAGTATAGTTTCCCCACATTAGGTTGGCAGTATAGTCCCCCCACATTAGGTTGGCAGTATAGTTCCCTCACATTAGGTTGGCAGTATAGTTCCTCCACATTAGGTTGCAGTTCCCCCACATTAAGTTGGCAGTATAGTCCCCCCACATTAGGTTGGCAGTATAGTCCCCCCACATTAGGTTGGCAGTATAGTTCCCCGCACATTAGATTGGCAGTATAGTTCCCCCACATTAGGTTGGCAGTATAGTTCCCCCACTTTAGATTGGCAGTACAGTTCCCCCACATTAGGTTGGAAGTTTGTTCCCATACATTAGGTTGTAGTTCCCCCACATTAGGTTGTAGTTCCCCCACATTAGGTTGTAGTTCCCCCACATTAGGTTGTAGTTCCCCCACATTAGGTTGCAGTTCCCCCACATTAGGTTGTAGTTCCCCCACATTAGGTTGCAGTTCCCCCACTTAGGTTGCAGTTCCCCTACATTAGGTGGCAGTTCCCCCACATTAGGTTGCAGTTCCCCCACATTAGGTTGTAGTTCGTCCACATTAGGTAGGCAATATAATTCCCTCACATTAGCTTGTAGTCCCCCCACATTAGGTAGGCAGTATGTACCCCCCACATTAGGTTGTAGTTCCCCCACATTAGGTAGGCAATATAGTTCCACCACATTAACTTGTAGTTCCCCCACATTAGGTAGGCAGTATAGTTCCCCCACATTAGGTTGTAGTTCCCCCACATTAGGTAGGCAGTATGTTCCCCCACATTAGGTTGGCAGTACAGTTCCCCCACATTAGGTTGTAGTTCCCCCACATTAGGTAGGCAGTATGTTCCCCCACATTAGGTAGGCAGTATGTTCCCCCACATTAGGTTGTAGTTCCCCCACATTAGATTGGCAGTATAGTTCCCCCACATTAGGTTGGCAGTACAGTTCCCCCACATAAGGTTGGCAGTATAGTTCCCCCACATTAGGTTGGCAGTATAGTTTCCCCACATTAGGTTGGCAGTATAGTCCCCCCCACATTAGGTTGGCAGTATAGTTCCCTCACATTAGGTTGGCAGTATAGTTCCTCCACATTAGGTTGCAGTTCCCCCACATTAAGTTGGCAGTATAGTCCCCCCACATTAGGTTGGCAGTATAGTCCCCCCACATTAGGTTGGCAGTATAGTTCCCCGCACATTAGATTGGCAGTATAGTTCCCCCACATTAGGTTGGCAGTATAGTTCCCCCACTTTAGATTGGCAGTACAGTTCCCCCACATTAGGTTGGAAGTTTGTTCCCATACATTAGGTTGTAGTTCCCCCACATTAGGTTGTAGTTCCCCCACATTAGGTTGTAGTTCCCCCACATTAGGTTGCAGTTCCCCCACATTAGGTTGTAGTTCCCCCACATTAGGTTGCAGTTCCCCCACTTAGGTTGCAGTTCCCCTACATTAGGTGGCAGTTCCCCCACATTAGGTTGCAGTTCCCCCACATTAGGTTGTAGTTCGCCCACATTAGGTAGGCAATATAATTCCCTCACATTAGCTTGTAGTCCCCCCACATTAGGTAGGCAGTATGTACCCCCCACATTAGGTTGTAGTTCCCTCACATTAGGTAGGCAATATAGTTCCACCACATTAACTTGTAGTTCCCCCACATTAGGTAGGCAGTATAGTTCCCCCACATTAGGTTGTAGTTCCCCCACATTAGGTAGGCAGTATAGTTCCCCCACATTAGGCTGTAGTTCCCCCACATTAGGTAGGCAGTATAGTTCCCCCACATTAGGTAGGCAGTATAGTTCCCCCACATTAGGTAGGCAGTATAGTTCCCCCACATTAGGTTGTAGTTCCCCCATATTAGGTTGTAGTTCCCCCACATTAGGTTGCAGTTCCACTACATTAGGTTGCAGTTCCCCCACATTAGGCTGCAGTTCCCCCACATTAGGCTGAAGTTCCCCCACATTAGATAGGCAATATAATTCCCTCACATTAGCTTGTAGTTCCCCCACATTAGGTAGGCAATATAGTTTCCCCACATTAGGTTATAGTTTCCCCACATTAGGTTTCAGTTCCCCCACATTAGGTGCAGTACAGTTCCCCACATTAGGTGCAGTATAGTTCCCCCACAGACATACAGCCTTCAGCCATATACAGTGTATGGCTGGAGGCTGTATGTCTGTGTACTGCCTCACAGTGCTCCATCCAGCGGTGTTCGGAGCACCAAAGCTGAAGTGTAGCTGGTAACTTACCATGCCGGCCAGCGCGCGTCCTCCTCCTCGATGCTCCGCTCCTCCGTTCCTATGTGTGCAAGCACGGGACATCAGTGACATCCCTGCGCGCGCTACCTCCCGGCGGCCCCTGCGTTTTTCAAGTTAACGCAGGGCCACAGAAAGGTAACCGGGACATCCTTGTGTCCCGAAAAGATCTTTTGGGACAAAGGGATGTCCCAGTTTGCCCCGCCTTAACGCCAGCCCTGAGCATAGCGGAAGTCCGGCGCCAGCAGAGGGCATCAAAGGGCATCCATGGCGAACTATGGCCGCGTGCCCACAGAGGGGGCTCGGCGTGCTAACCTGTGGCACGCGTCCCATAGGTACGCCATCACTGTTTAATAGCAATAGGCCCCAATGCATTTAAAGGGGTACTCTGGAGTAGGAGCAAATCCCCATAGCAAACCTCTCCTGCTCTGGACAGTTCCTAAATGGACAGAGGTGTCAACAGAGAGCACTGTGGTCAGATAGAAAGGAAATTCAAAAAGTGGCTCATAACAGCAGCTGATAAGTACTGGAAGGATTAAGATTTTTTAATAGAAGTAATATGCAAATCTGTTTAACTTTCTGGCACCGATACATTAAAAAAAAAATAATAATAATGTTTTCCAGGTGTAAACTGAAGCCGTCCTCAAGGGGGCGATGACTCTCGATGACAAACCTGCTGAAGATGGCGGCCGCCCCTGCACCAGGTAACACCTCACAGTACAAGGAAGTTCACTCCAGAGGGTATAATGTAAAGTGTGATGAGAGGTGACAGGATCTAATGATACAGACACAGGGGAGATTTATCGGACGATTAAAGGGGTACTCCACTGGCCACTGTTCCAGCTGCGTTAGGAACATTTATTTCCGAACGCTGTGCGCGCACTGTGGTGGTCGAACACAGCCAGAACACTGGCCAGTAGAGTACCCCTTTAAGGATACCGCCATGTTTTTTTTTTTTTTTTGGAAGGCCCATAACTTTCAAACATTTTCCCATTTTTCTATTCACAGGAGTCATATGAGGCTTGTGTTTTTTTTTGAGGGACAGGTTTTAAATTCTTCCTTCACTTTACTGTAAAAATATGAGAGAGATAGATAGATATGAGATAGATAGATAGATAGATATGAGATAGATAGATATATATGAGATAGATAGATATGAGATAGATAGATAGATATGAGATAGATAGATAGATATGAGATAGATAGATATGAGATAGATAGATAGATAGATAGATATGAGATAGATATGAGATAGATAGATATGAGATAGATAGATAGATAGATAGATAGATATGAGATAGATAGATAGATAGATAGATATGAGATAGATAGATATGAGATAGATAGATAGATAGATAGATAGATAGATAGATATGAGTTAGGTAGATATGAGATAGATAGATAGATAGATAGATAGATATGAGATAGATAGATATGAGATAGATAGATAGATATGAGATAGATAGATAGATAGATAGATATGAGATAGATAGATAGATATGAGATAGATAGATAGATAGATATGAGATAGATAGATAGATAGATAGATAGATAGATAGATAGATAGATAGATATGAGATAGATATTTAGATAGATATGAGATAGATAGATATGAGATAGATAGAAAGATATGAGATAGATAGATATGAGATAGATAGATAGATATGAGATAGATAGATATGAGATAGATAGATAGATAGATATGAAATAGATAGATATGAGATCGATAGATAGATATGAGATAGATAGATATGAGATAGATATATAGATAGATATGAGATAGATAGATATGAGATAGATAGAAAGATATGAGATACCGTAGATAGATATGAGATAGATAGATAGATAGATAGATATGAGATAGATAGATATGAGATAGATAGATATGAGATAGATAGATAGATAGATAGATAGATATGAGTTAGGTAGATATGAGATAGATAGATAGATAGATAGATAGATATGAGATAGATAGATATGAGATAGATAGATAGATATGAGATAGATAGATAGATAGATAGATAGATAGATAGATATGAGATAGATAGATAGATATGAGATAGATAGATAGATAGATATGAGATAGATAGATAGATAGATATGAGATAGATATTTAGATAGATATGAGATAGATAGATATGAGATAGATAGAAAGATATGAGATAGATAGATATGAGATAGATAGATAGATATGAGATAGATAGATATGAGATAGATAGATAGATAGATATGAAATAGATAGATATGAGATCGATAGATAGATATGAGATAGATAGATATGAGATAGATATATAGATAGATATGAGATAGATAGATATGAGATAGATAGAAAGATATGAGATACCGTAGATAGATATGAGATAGATAGATAGATAGATATGAGATAGATAGATATGAGATAGATAGACAGTGTCACATTTTATCAGGTGAACAATTCATCATGATTACAAAAATCCAATAAAACAATGACATCAAAATGCAGATATAAACACAATAAAACATTTAAAAAAAAAGTGCAAATACAGTGACCATAAATAAAAATACTCAGTGCGATACAGTATCAGCAGGTATACAGTGTATCAGAGCTCAGATTGCAGCCCAGTGAATGAGTGCCACCTAGAGGTAAGCCTTTGAAATTGATGGACACTTGGCTTTTTTTTTAACCGTACTATAGATGCCACTTACAATCTTACACTCCCTGGGCTGAGCGCATTCTAAACCTGGCGCATTCACTGAGCAGGAGGCCTACAATATATATATGTAGTCTCTGTGGGCTCCTAATATTGGGTGCTCCAAAAACCACATAGAGGAGCAGGGGCTCTTGTCAATTCGACAGGGGTCCCTGCTCCTGTACATTAAGCGGCGATGCACGATGCAGAGGTGACACTATGCGTTATTGTTTATTTCCTTAGACGTGTGAGTTCAACCTGTGTACCTCCAGCTGTTGCAAAACTACAACTCCCAGCATGCTCGGACAGCCAACGGCTGTCCGAGCATGCTGGGAGTTGTAGTTTTGCAACAGCAGGAGGCACACTGGTTAGGAAACACTGCCTTAGGCTCTCTGGAGCGGGCGCCCTGATTCTGCAATATCCTTATGGTCAGCCACGACTGGCCAAGCAGTATGTGCTGGTAATGGGCAGGTGGGTAAAGCAAAGGCGGGTTAGTAAAAAGGGGTTCCAAGAAAAAGATTCCCCTCTCTGATGTCCATATTCCATCTTTTATTTTATTAATTTATTTATTTAATTCATCTGTTTTCACTAAATACAAAAAGAGGTTCCCATTTAATTTCCTAATGGGTACCGATGCAATCTGGAAACTGTACAGCAGGTGGCGCCACACATTAACACTATACTGTAAAGTGCTGCAGAATTAAAAACAATAGAAGAAAAAATCCAGGGGAGTAATTACTAGAAGTCACTGGGGTCACATAGCAAAACATGGCATAAGGGTTTACCACCAACCCCCCTACCCCCCAGCACCTCATACAAAAGCATTAACCTACAGGGGGCAGCAGTGAGCACAGGAGAAGAGTATATGAAATCTGTAGGTGCTTCTAGCAGCATACAGAGAATTATTACATTATAATATACAGCGGAATGTTGATCTCCTTCTGCTTCACCTGTGTTACCCAAGCTGTGGATCTCCAGCTGTTGCAAAACTACAAGTCCCATCATGCCCTGACACCCTTCAGCAGTCAAGGAATGATGGGAGTTGTAGTTTTGCAAGAGCTGAAGAGCAACAGCTTGGAGAAATCTGGTTATCAGTCAGATCTAGTCAGCTCTAGGAGAGAATGGGAGTTGTAGTTCTGCAAAAGCTGGAGAACCACTGGTTGGGGAACACTAGTCTAGTCAGGTCTATGGAATGATGGGAGTTGTAGTTGTAGGGGGCTTTGATCCACAGGTTGGGAACACTGGTCTAGACATGATGGGAGTAGTATTGCAACAGCTGGAGGGTCACAGATTTAGGAACACTGGTCTAGTCACTTCCAGCACATGATGGGAGTTATAGTCTTGCAACAGCTGGAGGGCCACAGGTTGGGAAAACGGCTTTAGTCAGGTCTATGGAATGATGGGAGTTGTAGTTTTGTAAGAGCTGAAGAGCAACAGCTTGGAGAAATCTGGTTATTAGTCAGATCTAGTCAACTCTAGGAGAGAATGGGAGTTGTAGTATTGCAAAAGATGGAGAGCCACAGTTTGGGAAACACTCGCCTAGTCAGATCTAATCTAGGGCATGATGGGAGTTGTAGTTTTGCAAGAGCTGAAAAGCTACAAGTTGGTAAACATCAGTCTAGTCAGATTCAGTCATGTCTCAGGTATAATGGGAGTTCTAGTTCTGCAAAAGCTGGAGAACCACTGGTTGGGGAACACTAGTCTAGTCAGGTCTATGGAATGATGGGAGTTGTAGGGGTTTTGATCCACAGGTTGGGAACACTGGTCTAGACATGATGGGAGTAGCCTTGCAGCAGCTGGAGAGCCGCAGCTTGGGCAACGCTGGTCTAGTCACATTTAGTCAGGTCTAGGGAATGATGGGAGTTGTAGTTTGCAACAGCTGGAGGGTCACAGATTAGGGAACACTGGTCTAGTCAGGTCCAGTACATGATGGGAGTTATAGTCTTGCAACAGCTGGAGGGCCACAGGTTGGAAAAATGGCTTTAGTCAGGTCTAGGGAATGATGGGAGTTGTAGTTTCGCAACAGCTGGAGTGTCACAAGGTTGAAAACTTTGGTTAGTTGGATCAAGTCCGTTCTAGGACATAATGGGAGTTGTAGCTTTGCAACAGCTGGAAGGTCACAAGGAATCTTTATAGAAAGGATTTGCTGGCAGCTAGTGGTCACAAGCGGTACTGCATGTTCCATGGAAAAAAATGTGGAAGAAGTGACAAATAAAGGGGTATTCCGGGCAAAAAACATCTTATTCCCTATCGAAAGGATAGGGGATAAGATGTCTGATCCCGGGGGGCCCACCACTGGGACCCCCCGGGATTTCCCTGCAGCAGCCCGCATTCTATGCGTAGCTGCGTCTGAAGTTTCGGAAACCTCCGGGCTTACGAGATGGGGACGTGACGTCACGCCACGCCCCCTCCATTCATTTCTATGGGAGGGCGCGTAATGGCAGCAACGCCCCCTCCCATAGACATGAATGGAGGGGGCGTGGCGTGACGTCACGTCCCCGTCTCGTAAGCCCGGAGGTTTCCGAAACTTCAGACGCAGCTACGCATAGAATGCGGGCTGCTGCAAGGAAATCCCGGGGGGTCCCAGTGGCGGGCCCCCCGGGATCAGACATCTTATCCCCTAGGGGATAAGATGTTTTTGCCCGGAATACCCCTTTAAGATATATAAAAGCAGAATCAAGACATACATGATTCTCAAAAGACAAATGTGTCAAGTTATATATATGCACTCGGGCATATATGCCATTCTGGAATCTGGAAAAGTTGTATGACATCTTCTAAGGCAGTGTTTCCCAGTCAGTGTGCCTGTCCCTAGGATAGTTGTTGTGCTTCCAGCTATTGCAAAACTACAACTCCCAGCATGCCCGGACATCCGGAGTTGTAGTTTTGAAACAGCTGGAGGCACCCTGGTTGGGAAACACTCCCAATGAGGGTTTTTGCTGATTAGCAATAAGATCAGTGGTCTTCAAACTGTGGCCCTCCAGATGTTGCAAAACTACAATTCCCAGCATGCCCGGACAGCCTTTGGCTGTCCGGGCATGCTGGGAGTTGTAGTTTTGCAACATCTGGAGGGCCACAATTTGAAGACCGCTGAATTAGATTTTAAGCTCTGCCATTACAGGCTGACACCCAAAAGGGTGACTCTGTTCTTTGTACAGCACTACACAACGTGTCGGCGCTATATAACATACGGTATTATGCATTCATCATCTCTAAGCCATTGCACTGCGGCAGCCGGTGACATTGATGAAATTGTGCGCCAAGCGCTGACAGCTGGTAACCACGGAGACCGCATGAGAAATATACGGAAGATTACAGAGAATTCCAGGATCTCAGAAGAAATCGTCTGTTCTTAATAGGTGAGTGACAGAAAGTTATAGGATGGAGGAGAAAGTACCTAAAAATCGGAATTATTCTCCGACAAAAAAAGTCTTATATCTATAAGTATCAGTGCCCCCTTACTGCCCCTATACGTAGAAAGTGCCCCCTTACTGCCGCGATACAGTGAAAGTGTCCCCTTACTGCCCCTATAAGTAGAAAGTGCCCCCTTACTGCCCATTTACTGTACAGCAATAGTGCCTCTTACTGTCCCTATATGGTAAAAGTTCCCCCTTACTACCCCTATTCAAAAAGTGTCCCTTATTGCTCCAATACAGTAATAGCGCTCCCTTACTGTCCCTACACAGTAATAGTGCCCCCTTTATTGCTCATATACTGTAACAGTTCCCCCTTACTGCCCCTATATAGCTATAGTGCCCCTTATTACTCCTATACATTAATAGTGCTTCCTTTCTGCCCATACAGTAATAGTGCCCCCTAACTGCTCCCATACAGTAATAGTGCCCCTTACTGTCCCCATACAGTAATAGTGCCCCTTACTGTCCCCATACAGTAATAGTGCTCCTTACGGTCTCCATATAGTAGTAGTGCCCCCTTACTGTCTCCATACAGTAATAGTGCCCCTTACTGTCCCCATACAGTAATAGTGCCCCTTACTGTCCCCATACAGTAATAGGGCCCCTTACAGTCCCCATACAGTAATAGTGCCCCTTACTGTCCCCATACAGTAATAGTGCCCCTTACTGTCTCCATACAGTAATAGTGCCCCTTACTGTCCCCATACAGTAATAGTGCCCCTTACTGTCCCCATACAGTAATAGTGCCCCTTACTGTCCCCATACAGTAATAGGGCCCCTTACTGTCCCCATACAGTAATAGTGCCCCTTACTGTCCCCATACAGTAATAGGGCCCCTTACTGTCCCCATACAGTAATAGTGCCCCTTACTGTCCCCATACAGTAATAGAACTCCCTTAATGCACCTAGAGATAAATAGTGTCCCTTACTGTCCCTACACAGCAATAGTGTTCCCTTGCTGCCAGTGCCCCCTTACTGGCCCTATACAGTAAAAGTGCCCAACCTTACTGCCCCTATACAGTGAAAGTGCCCTCTTACTGCCCCGATACAGTGAAAGTGCCCCCTTACTGGGCCTATAAAATAATATTGCCCTCTTACTACCCCTATACAATAACAGTGTCCCTTATTGCTCCTATACATTAATAGCGCTCCCTTACTGTCCCTACAAAGTAATAGAGCTCCCTTACTGCCCCTACACAGTAATAGCGCCCCTTATTGCCCTTATACAGTAAGTGCCCCTTACTGCCCCAATACAGAAATGGTGCCCCTTTACTGCCCCTATATAGTAATAGTGCCCCTTATTACTCCTATACAGTAATAGTGCTTCCTTACTTCCCCATAACAGTAACAGTGCCCCCTAACTGCCCCCATGCACTGATAGTGCCCCCTAACTGCCCCCATACACTGATAGTGCCCCCTTACTGCCCCATATAAATTAAGTGTCCCTTTCTGTCCATATATAGTAATAGTGTCCCTTACTCCCCCTATACAGTAAGAGTGCCTCATTACTGCCCTTATTCGGCAATAGTACCCCTTTACTGCCCCTACACGTTAAGTGTGCCCTCTTACTGCTCTACATTATTATAGTGCCCCATTACTGCCCCTACACAGTAATACTGCCCCCTAACTCTATATAGTCCCTTACCTCCCTACACTGGCTTCCAGACTGGCCACTAGAGGAAGCGCCAATTAATAATACATGCAGCAGTTACATGACAAGCTCTCCATGATGTCACATGGCCGTTCCAAAACTCACCGTTTTTTTTTGTTTTTTTTGTATTGCGGCCATCTTTGTCTCTACACACTTTATGTTATTGGTTAACAAGTGCACTATCATTAATTCCTGGACATATAAATACCAGGTATAGGGAGCTGCTAATTACCCCAGAGGAAGCTGCTTGGCAAAACGCGTAGGGTGTGATTGTGGTTTTTTTGTCTGGCACTTATGTACTTTATCTTGGGGTATGTACAATACACTATGTACATACATGAGTATGAGTGAAGCAGGGAACGGCCTATGTCAGTGTTGGGTGTCCAGGTATGCTGGGATTTATAGTTCTGCAACAGCTGAACTAGCCCTCACATAGTGAAGCAGATACGAGCGTCCATTGTATGTAACACATACGTCATCTTCTCATATACCCGTGTAATGTTGTGTATAAGAAGTGGAAGGAACCTGGTGTGTATCTTTCAGTAGACCGTGTCAGCATCAGGGGGAGGGGCAGATCACAGAAGAAGGCTCCACCCCTTTCTGAGATGCTACACAAACCGGAACAGGGACTCTTGTCATTTTGACAGGAATCCCTGTTCCTCTGTAGTAAGCGGCAATCCACTGTGCAGAGGTGATGCTACGCATTACCGCTTATCCCAAGTGTTTCCCAACCATTGCGCCTCCAGCTGTTGCAAAACAACAACTCCCAGCATGCCCAGACAGCCAACGGCTGTCCGGGCATGCTGGGAGTTGTAGTTTTGCAACAGCTGGAGGCACACTGGTTGTTAAACACTGCCTTAGACTCTTTATAAGTCGGGGAAGGAACCTGGTGTGCAACTTTCAACAGACCGTTTCAGCATCAGGGGGAGGGGCAGATCACAGAAGAAGGCTCCACCCCTTTCTGAGATGCTACACAAACCGGAACAGGGACTCTTGTCATTTTGACAGGAATCCCTGTTCCTCTGTAGTAAGCGGCAATCCACTATGCAGAGGTGATGCTACGCATTACGGCTTATCTGCTTATCCCAAGTCTTTCCCAACCATTGCGCCTCCAGCTGTTGCAAAACTACAACTCCCAGCATGCCCGGACAGCCAACGGCTGTCCGGGCATGCTGGGAGTTGTAGTTTTGCAACAGCTGGAGGCACACTGGTTGTTAAACACTGCCTTAGACTCTTTATAAGTCGGGGAAGGAACCTAGTGTGCAACTTTCAGCAGACCGTTTCAGCATCAGGGGGAGGGGCAGTTCACAGAAGAAGGCTCCACCCCTTTCTGAGATGCTACACAAACCGGAACAGGGACTCTTGTCATTTTGACAGGAATCCCTGTTCCTCTGTAGTAAGCGGCAATCCACTGTGCAGAGGTGATGCTACGCATTACCGCTTATCCCAAGTGTTTCCCAACCATTGCGCCTCCAGCTGTTGCAAAACAACAACTCCCAGCATGCCCAGACAGCCAACGGCTGTCCGGGCATGCTGGGAGTTGTAGTTTTGCAACAGCTGGAGGCACACTGGTTGTTAAACACTGCCTTAGACTCTTTATAAGTCGGGGAAGGAACCTGGTGTGCAACTTTCAACAGACCGTTTCAGCATCAGGGGGAGGGGCAGATCACAGAAGAAGGCTCCACCCCTTTCTGAGATGCTACACAAACCGGAACAGGGACTCTTGTCATTTTGACAGGAATCCCTGTTCCTCTGTAGTAAGCGGCAATCCACTATGCAGAGGTGATGCTACGCATTACGGCTTATCTGCTTATCCCAAGTCTTTCCCAACCATTGCGCCTCCAGCTGTTGCAAAACTACAACTCCCAGCATGCCCGGACAGCCAACGGCTGTCCGGGCATGCTGGGAGTTGTAGTTTTGCAACAGCTGGAGGCACACTGGTTGTTAAACACTGCCTTAGACTCTTTATAAGTCGGGGAAGGAACCTAGTGTGCAACTTTCAGCAGACCGTTTCAGCATCAGGGGGAGGGGCAGTTCACAGAAGAAGGCTCCACCCCTTTCTGAGATGCTACACAAACCGGAACAGGGACTCTTGTCATTTTGACAGGAATCCCTGTTCCTCTGTAGTAAGCGGCAATCCACTGTGCAGAGGTGATGCTACGCATTACCGCTTATCCCAAGTGTTTCCCAACCATTGCGCCTCCAGCTGTTGCAAAACAACAACTCCCAGCATGCCCAGACAGCCAACGGCTGTCCGGGCATGCTGGGAGTTGTAGTTTTGCAACAGCTGGAGGCACACTGGTTGTTAAACACTGCCTTAGACTCTTTATAAGTCGGGGAAGGAACCTGGTGTGCAACTTTCAACAGACCGTTTCAGCATCAGGGGGAGGGGCAGATCACAGAAGAAGGCTCCACCCCTTTCTGAGATGCTACACAAACCGGAACAGGGACTCTTGTCATTTTGACAGGAATCCCTGTTCCTCTGTAGTAAGCGGCAATCCACTATGCAGAGGTGATGCTACGCATTACGGCTTATCTGCTTATCCCAAGTCTTTCCCAACCATTGCGCCTCCAGCTGTTGCAAAACTACAACTCCCAGCATGCCCGGACAGCCAACGGCTGTCCGGGCATGCTGGGAGTTGTAGTTTTGCAACAGCTGGAGGCACACTGGTTGTTAAACACTGCCTTAGACTCTTTATAAGTCGGGGAAGGAACCTAGTGTGCAACTTTCAGCAGACCGTTTCAGCATCAGGGGGAGGGGCAGTTCACAGAAGAAGGCTCCACCCCTTTCTGAGATGCTACACAAACCGGAACAGGGACTCTTGTCATTTTGACAGGAATCCCTGTTCCTTTCAGGCTCCACCATCTTCTGAGAGCCAACCAATAGCATTTTGTGATTGATTTATACTGACGAGTGAGACATTTCCTTGTGTTTCTTGTTCCTTTTTTATGAGTCGAGCAGCTGATACTGACTGGTGGAGGAATCCGTGAACGCTCCATCTCGTCATTAGTGACGGGTATCGTATTCACCACCCACCATATAAAACCATAACAATAATATGTTGGGGGGGGGGGGGGGCTTGTTGGGTGGCAAAATGGGAGAGAAAACATGAAAACATCACATGGCTGTAGGAACAGGTGGACGTCTACAATAGGCTCCGTGCCAGTCCCTTAAAGTGGATACGTGTGAAACGGAGCGATTCTCACCAAAGACGCGGTCCAGCTGGCCACAGATGTGTCCTGAGGGGCTACAATTACACTTCACTAAGATGGCAACAAGGTTTAGATATCCCACCGGGTCTGAGGACTGCAAAACCCTCTCATAAAACTAAATTTTGCTAGTGCACTCCTTATGGTAGATAAAAAATATTTCTAATGTACTTTGGTTAAAAAAAATAAAGTTTTCTATGTTTTATTTGTGCTTAAAAAAGCTCAAGAGCCCATTTCCCCCCATCTCATACACAGACTTAGGACCGAGGTCCAAACACAGGAAGTGCAGCCTGGAGTGCTGAGGGGGCGTGTCCAACCAACAGCATATGGCAGTTAAGTGTGAGAGGAGCTATGATTGGATGAGGCTGGACACACACCCCTCAGCACTCCAGGCTGCACTTTCTGTGTTTGGACCTCGGTCCTAAGTCTGTGTATAAGATGGGGGGAAATGTGCTCTTGAGCTTTTTTTAAGTACAAAAAACATAGAAAACTTTATTAACCCCTTAAGGACGCAGGACGTAAATGTACGTCCTGGTGAGGTGGTACTTAACGCACCAGGACGTACATTTACGTCCTGTGCATAACCACGGGCATCGGAGCGATGCCCGTGTCATGCGCGGCTGATCCCGGCTGCTGATCGCAGCCAGGGACCCGCCGGCAATGGCCGATGCCCGCGATCTCGCGGGCGTCCGCCATTAACCCCTCAGGTGCCGGGATCAATACAGATCCCAGCATCTGCGGCAGTGCGCGATTTCAATGAATGATCGGATCGCCCGCAGCGCTGCTGCGGGGATCCGATCAATCATAACGCCGCACGGAGGTCCCCTCTCCTTCCTCCGTGCGGCTCCCGGCGTCTCCTGCTCTGGTCTGAGATCGAGCAGACCAGAGCAGGAGATGACCGATAATACTGATCTGTTCTATGTCCTATACATAGAACAGATCAGTATTAGCAATCATGGTATTGCTATGAATAGTCCCCTATGGGGACTATTCAAGTGTAAAAAAAAATGTAAAAAAAATGTAAAAGTAAAAGTAAAAAAAAAGGGAAAAATCCCCTCCCCCAATAAAAAAGTAAAATGTCCGTTTTTTCCTATTTTACCCCCAAAAAGCGTAAATTTTTTTTATAGACATATTTGATATCGCCGCGTGCGTAAATGTCCAAACTATTAAAATAAAATGTTAATGATCCCGTACGGTTAACGGCGTGAACGAAAAAAAAAAAAGTCCAAAATTCCTACTTTTTTAATACATTTTATAAAAAAAAATTATAAAAAATGTATTAAAAGTTTTTTATATACAAATGTGGTATCACAAAAAAGTAAAGATCATGGCGCAAAAAATGAGCCCCCATACCGCCACTTATACGGAAAAATAAAAAAGTTAGAGGTCATCAAAATAAAGGGATTATAAACGTACTAATTTGGTTAAAAAGTTTGTGATTTTTTTTAAGCGCAACAATAATATAAAAGTATGTAATAATGGGTATCATTTTAATCGTATTGACCCTCAGAATAAAGAACACACGTCATTTTTACCATAAATTGTACGGCGTGAAAACGAAACCTTCCAAAATTAGCAAAATTGCGTTTTTCGTTTTAATTTCCCCACAAAAATAGTGTTTTTTGGTTGCGCCATACATTTTATGATATAATGAATGATGTCATTACAAAGGACAACTGGTCGCGCAAAAAACAAGCCCTCATACTAGTCTGTGGATGAAAATATAAAAGAGTTATGATTTTTAGAAGGCGAGGAGGAAAAAATGAAAACGTAAAAATTTAATTGTCTGAGTCCTTAAGGCCAAAATGGGCTGAGTCCTTAAGGGGTTAAGGGGTTAATGTATGCCAGTGTTTCCCAGCCAGTGTGCCTCCAGCTGTTGCAAAAGTACAACTCCCAGCATGCCCGGACAGCCAACGGCTGTCCGGGCATGCTGAGAGTTGTAGCGTTGCAACAGCTGGAGACAAACCGGTTGGGAAACAATGATTTACACACAAGTATAAAGTAAAAAAACATAATATTCACTATGTAGTCACTTAATTCCAAGCACACGTATATGCATGGATATGTTTGAGCTTCTGTATATGTAAATGTATATGTGCATGCATCTATCCTTGGGTTTATGTAGGTCTGTACATTGAACTATGACCCCCTGCCTACCCCATTCTAAGTAAAAACCCTAACTGCACCTCTGTACTGTAGCTTGCATTAAAACTCTTTAGGAAGGAGTAAAAAAAAAGAAGAAAAAAAACTTTAACAAAACAATAAACATTTGCATCTTCAAACAGGCCTCACCCTTGTTGTTATAAAGCCGGGTGAACACTCCCTGTCCTCCCAGTAGAATCAGCTGTGGTGGCCCAGTACGGGAGGTGTTACCCCGTGCTCCTGCTGTCCTGTCAGGCGCCTCCTTCTGTATCCCCAAGGCCCCTGCACTTGTTTCCCCTTTGTAAATATGTTCCACTGTATAATGTGTGTTTATCACTTTAAGAGTTATACCATGTGATATGTCATGTGATTGTTACCCAGTAGGTACCAGTGACCAGGTGATCCCAAAAGTGACCTATGGGCTCCCTGCTAGTCTCCCCCATATAAGCCCTGGGTGGAGCTTCTCTCTCTTTTGCACCAAGTCTTTGCTGAGGTCAGTCGTGCCTAGTGTGTATGTCCAGAATATTGGCGGCCTCAACTCACGTTCTGCAGTGCAAGTAAGATAAACCTGCAGCATTGTCCGTCATCGGTCAAGTCAAGTCAGTCTCTGTCAAATTGTCAAGCAACGTGGCCTGCACCAAATTGTCCAGTCCTACTACAAGTCCCATCAAGCCCTTAAGGTCTCTGAGTCACTGGTCACCTCGTTAGGCCCTGGCTGAACTGTATAGACTTTACCATCTGTCTACCCTCAGTTAAGCTACCATTGTCCGTAACTTGGCATCAGAGTCTTTATTGCCCCCGTGCCTAGCCCAGGATCCAGCGGTATACCTTCGGGTGGTTATAGGCTAAACCACACCCTGGTGTCACGAATACAAGGGGGTAATGCCATCTGCCCCTAGGGTAACAAAATCTGCCCTGCACCACACACCCACACCACAATTTTTGGCATCACGAACAGGATAATGGTGTGTGCCTTATGCCAAAAGTCCTTCCGGAAAGTCTTTTACCCGAGGTGCTTGTGAAATAGAGGGGGAGGTGAAGAAAAGACTGTTATTTGCTACTGAAAATAACTCTAAAGTCGTGAACACTATGTGCAAAATCCGTACTGAAGCAATGTTACGTGCCAAGATTTCTGCCACCATACCTGAAAGGGTTAATCTGTTGGGGGGAAAAGCACGTGAAAGGATCCCACCAGAGCCAGCGTCCCGCCCGTAGGTGTGGAAGCCAAGACGCAGTTCCTAGTCCTAAGTAGAACTTGAGGTCAAGGTCCGCCCCTTGTTGCCGGGGGAGCAGAAGAAGTGGACGCACCACTGAGTCACTTCCGGTCCCAGGCCCTGCTGATGACGAAGTTCCGGCCGGTGGCCATTTTGCTGGAGACCGGTATAAGAAGCGGAGCGGAGCCAGACCTCTGCAGTCTTACGGAAGTTCCTGTTGAGAACAAGAAGATGGCGGATGCGCAGCAGACTACACATGCAGAGAATCCCAAGATGGCGCTGGAGGCCCAGAGAGTCGCCATGGCGGCTGCACACGTTCCAAGAATTAGCGGAACGTCTCCAGAAGATCTTCATCGTGGCCAAGAAGGCCAATGATCAAGTCCCACTTCCTGAGGATGACGGAGACTGGCCTGCAACCCCGGCGAAAGGTACGCCGAAGTCTTCATGAGAGCCGTCACCGTTGAGGCTGTCACCCCACCACCGGACCTGGGGATACTGGGCGGAGATCTATACGGAGGAGTTGGAAGTGAGTACCCTGGCCGAGGCCACGTTTTCTACCCCTCCATCTACCCCCAGTCCAGAGCCAGTGCCCCAGCACATCCCCAGTCACCACCGCTACCCAAGTGGCTATTTGGCGATGAGCCGGTACTTATTCAGTTCATGAGGGACCATCTCTTACCCCTGCCAGGGAAGTCCCATCCTTCTGTCCTAACTGCCCAGGCCAAGAAGGCCAAACGGGAGGCCGAAGTGGCTGCCATCATGGAGGAGTTAAGGGAGCAGAAGAGAAGGGAGTATGGCCCTAAAGTCATGCCTTATGAAGTCTGTCAATTCCAGCAGCAGGACACTAAGAGTCTTGAAGCCTTGTACATTAGAAGGCTAGAACAACCCCGAGAGGGAGAGCCAACCCTAGAGCAGCGGAGGGTCACAGTCATCAAGTTTGAGTGAGGGAGTATGGCACATTAATGGACTGTCACCACGGTGGTACTATTCTGGTCAATAGGAGAGCAGTGAAGAGAGACTACCTCCCTCCACCTCTACACTCCCTAGAGAGCGGAGAGATTGTTGAATTCACAGCTGTACAGAGCCTGCGAGGGGAATGGGCTGCCACCGTCACTAGGCCCAAAAATCCAACACAAATCCCCTTCGCTTACTTCCCACCTGAAGATTGGGACTCAGATCCATTTGGTCTCCTGCCACCAAGCGTAAGGGGGAAAGTCATCCAAGAAGAATGGTATCCTGAGTCACCTGTCATGGACCCCAAATATCTGCATCGAGGGTCATCGACAGATGTGCCCAGGCCTACTCTTGTGGTCAGGGAGGTTTGGCTTAGCCAGCGGCACCAACCAAAGTGCCACGGCCTACCCCTGCTGAGGAGGAGGACCCTTTACTGAGGACTCAAAATGTACCTGAATTGTAGAGCGGTACAATGAAAATCTGTACATATCATCAGAGTAATATATATATATATATAATATCAGAGTAAGTACTTATGTTGGTGTGCTGTAATAACATGTGTATAATATGTTTGTACAGAAATGGCTAAAGTGTACAGTGTTTTTATTCATGGTAATCTATATGGGAGGTATCCCGACCCAGTCAGGATAAGCGTAGCCATTACCTCACCACCATGACAACTTCCAGCGAGGTACATAGATTAATCCACACTAAAACATGTAAAAGTTATGTACCAAACATAGGGGAAGAGTTATCAAAACCTGGGCAAAGGAAAAGTTGCCCAGTTTCCCATAACAACCAATCAGATTGCTTCTTTCATTTTGCAGAGGCCTTGTTAAAAATGATAGAAGTGAGCTCATTGGTTGCTATGGGAAACTGGACAACTTTTCCTCTGGACAGGTTTTGATAAATCTCCCCATAGCCCATTAACATATAGCAAAAGTGGTTCACACATGTAAATATCTAAGATAGGACTGTAACATTACTTGTAGTCCCAGTCCACCAGTCCTAAATGTATACAGAAATGTGTTGAATGTTTTCTCTCCTGCCCATGTGTACAGGGAACTTTACTGGCCAGAGGGTTCACCTGAAGTCTAGATAATGCACGTAAAGTGACAGGATTGCTAAACGTAAAGGTAACACTGTTGTATGGTGTAAAAATGTGTAGAGTTCTGGGGAGAAGAGTTTTAATACTGAGGGGCCCCAGCAGTCAAGGCATTGGGCAGATAGCCTCAGGCAACCTAATCCACAACTTGTAAATAATATTGTCTTAAGAACATGTTGTTATAGCAGTTACAAGGCCCATTATCCTCACGTTTGCTACCACATCGGAGCCTATATGGACATTTGCAAACACTACATGGACTCATCCTTTGTTGCTACCAAGTTAACAGACCTGTGAAGAACATTCTGCTAAGATGCCCCAGGAACTGTCACCAGGCCCACTTCAGTCCTCCGCCCTCCAGGACTGGGCATGGAGGACGACAAGAGAGGGCGTTTGTGGTGGCCCAGTATGGGAGGTGTTACCCCGTGCTCCTGCTGTCCTGTCAGGCAGCCTCTTCAGTGTTCCCAAGGCCCCCTGCACTTGTTTCCCGTTTAACATGATTTTTATTGGGTTTAAGAATAAAGAATTAAACAAAAGGAACATTTCAACAATAACTTTGGAATGTAATAAAGAAAAATTTGCATACATTTGTCCATATAAAGACAAGATTATTAATAATGCATGTATTGTAAAAAAAAATGTTGCATTACATATAAACATATGATTGTTTATGTCATAGCTTCATTTAGCCTAAGGATACTAAAAGTTTAACATAAATTAACTGATGTTAATTCGTAGTTATGAAATTCGTAGTTATTTTCCACCATAATTTGAAAATAAATTCTTTAAAAATCAGACAATGTGATTTTATGGATTTTTTTCTCATTCTGTCTCTCATAGTTGAGGTTATAACCTATGATGAAAATTACAGCCTCTCATCTTTATAAGTGGGAGAACTTACACAATTGGTGGCTGACTAAATACTTTTTTGCCTCACTGTAAATACAATAATACCACCTCCTATGTACAAGAATAACTACTATAATACTGCTCCTATATACAAGAATATAACTACTATAATACTGCTCCTATATACAAGAATATAACTACTATAATACTGCTCCTATATACAAGAAAATTACTATAATATTGTTCCTATATACAAGAATATAACTACTATAATACTGCTCCTATATACAAGAATATAACTACTATAATACTGCTCCTATTTACAAGAATATAACTACTATAACACTGCTCCTATGTACAAAATATAACTACTATAATACTGTCTCCTATATACAAGAATATAACTACTATAATACTGCTCTGATATACAAGAATATAACTACTATAATACTGCTCCTATGTACAAGAATATAACTATAATACTGCCTCCTATATACAAGAATATAACTACAATAATACTGCTCCTATATACAAGAATATAACTACTATAATACTGCTCCTATATACAAGAATATAACTACTATAATACTTCCTCCTATATACAAGAATATAACTACTATAATACTGCTCCTATATACAAGAATATAACTACTATAATACTGCTCCTATATACAAGAATATAACTACTATAATACTGCTCCTATATACAAGAATATACCTACTATAATACTGCTCCTATATAAAAGAATATAACTACTATAATACTGCTCCTATATACAAGAATATAACAACTATAATACTGTCCCCTATATACAAGAATACAACTACTATAATACTTCCCCCTATATACAAGAATATAACTACTATAATACTGCTCCTATATACAAGAATATAACTACTATAATACTACCTCCTATATACAAGAATATAACTACTATAATAGTGCTCCTATACACAAGAATATATCTACTATAATACTGCTCCTATATACAAGAATATAACTACTATAATACTGCCCCTATATACAAGAATATAACTACTATAATACTGCCTCTTATATACAAGAATATAACTACTATAAGACTGCCTCCTATATACAAGAATATAACTACTATAATACTGCCTCCTATATACAAGAATATAACTACTATAATACTGCTCCTATATACAAGAATATAACTACTATAATACTGCTCCTATATACAAGAATATAACTGCTATAATACTGCTCCTATATACAAGAATATAACTACTATAATACTGCTCCTATATACAAGAATATAACTACTATAATACTGCTCCTATATACAAGAATATAACTACTATAATACTACTCCTATATACAAGAATATAACTACTATAATACTACTCCTATATACAAGAATATAACTACTATAATACTGCCCCCTATATACATGAATATAACTACTATAATACTGCTCCTATATACAAGAATATAACTACTATAATACTGCTCCTATATACAAGAATATAACTACTATAATACTGCCCCTATATACAAGAATATAACTACTATAATACTGCTCCTATATACAAGAATATAACTACTATAATACTGCTCCTATATACAAGAATATAACTACTACAATACTGCTCCTATGTACAATAATATAACTACTATAATACTGCTCCTATATACAAGAATATAACTACTATAATACTGCTCCTATATACAATAATATAACTACTATAATACTGCCTCCTATATACAAGAATATGACTCCTATATTAGTGGGTCACATATCTCGTCTGTTCTGCACATAGGTAGTGTCACGTCACAGCTGTTCTCGGTGTTTTTTGGGTTCACGTCAGGTGTTTTGCGGTAGACAATGAAGGATCCGGTGATGTGGCATTCCTGCGGTGAGCCGAGGTTGTAGTCTTTATCCCACTCATAATCCATTCCTGGTGATTCTCTTGTGGCTTCTTTACTCCCATTTCCGTCATCTCCCTTGGGAGATAAATGCAATAGGCTGAACCTGTTATTTTTGTTATTATGATTTTGGCGTCGGATGTGGTCATGTGACCATCTGAATCACGACTATTTGCGTCTGTTCTAGATACAAACGTAATAAGTGGAGCAAAATGAGAGCGAATGATATAAAACTAATATTTTACAGCAAGGAACATAAACATGGATCCCTTACGGTAAAATGATTCACCTCCCCCAGAGGAGAGATTTATTGTCTCGTGTCTAATCTGTTACTTTATACAGAAATCCTCATGTCTCTCACAGCATTTCCAGTCAGAGCTGAAGATAATGCTGCAATAGTTGTTCCAAAGGTTACACTGACACAAAATGTACAACCGCTATATCCTGGAAGCAGCTTCTACTGAACTCTGTATCGCCCCCTGCTGAGCAATGTATTGTGTGCGTGCTGCTAAAAGGGGGAAGAGGGGAAGTGACAACAAATATAAGAACAATTTGTCAGGACAGTGACTTAAAGGGGTACTCCGGTGGTAAACTTTTTTTTTTTTAAATGAACTGGTGCCAGAAAGTTAAACAGATTAAAAAATCTTAATCCTTCCAGTACTTTTTAGCAGCTGTATGCTACAGAGGAAAATCTTTATTTTTTGAATTTCTTTTTTGTCTTGTCCACAGTGCTCTCTGCTGACACCTGTTGCCTGTATCAGGAACTGTCCAGAGCAAGAGAAAATCCTCATAGCAAACCTATGCTACTCTGGACAGTTCCTGACACGGACAGAGGTGTCAGCAGAGAGTACTGTGGACAAGACAAAAAAGAAAAATAATTTCCTCTGTAGCATACAGCTGCTAAAAAGTACTAAAAGGATTAAGATTTTTTTAATTGAAGTAATTTACAAATCTGTTCAACTTTCTGGCACCAGTTCATAAAATAAAAATAAAAAGTTTTCAACCGGAGTACCCCTTTAACCTGACAAACTAAACAGAATATCATTACTCTGCACATTGCACATCCATAATACTGCCCCCTATGTACAAGAATATAACTACTATAATACTCCCCTATATACAAGAATATAACTACTATAATACTGCCCCTATATACAAGAATATAACTACTATAATACTGCCCCTATATACAAGAATATAACTACTATAATACTGCTCCTATATACAAGAATATAACTACTATAATACTGCTCCTATATACAAGAATATAACTACTATAATACTGTCCCCTATATACAAGAATATAACTACTATAATACTGCCTCCTATATACAAGAATATAACTACTATAATACTGTCCGCTATATACAAGAATATAACTACTATAATACTGCTCCTATATACAAGAATATAACTACTATAATACTGCTCCTATATACAAGAATATAACTACTATAATACTGCCTCCTATACACAAGAATATAACTACTATAATACTGTCTCCTATATAAAAGAACATAACTACTATAATACTGCCTCCTATATACAAGAATATAAATACTATAACACTGCTCCTATATACAAGAATATAACTCCTATAATACTGCTCCTATATACAAGAATATACTATAATACTGCTCCTATATACAAGAATAACTCTTATAACACTGCTCCTATATACAAGAATATACTATAATACTGCTCCTATATACAAGAATATAACTACTATAACACTGCTTCTATATGCAAGAATATAACTACTATAATACTGCTCCTATATACAAGAATATAACTACTATAATACTGCTCCTATATACAAGAATATAACTACTATAACACTGCTTCTATATGCAAGAATATAACTACTATAATACTGCTCCTATATACAAGAATATAACTACTATAATACTGCCCCTATATACAAGAATATAACTACTATAATACTGCCTCCTATATACAAGAATATAACTACTATTATACTGCCTCCTATATACAAGAATATAACTCCTATAATACTGCTCCTATATACAATAATACTGCCTCGTATGTATAGGAACATAATTATTATAATACTACTCTGTATGAATAAGAATATAATAAAATTGTCCTGCGGTATACATAGCACATCTCTAATAATAGTACAGGGCAGTGTTTTTTATATTACATCAGGTCCGTATGTCTTACCCAGCGGACCTGCTGAAACTATCCGTGGAGGTGGAAGGTCTGGCAGCACTCTGCTCGCCCTGCCGAGCAAGCCCTACACACCACGCCGTGGTATGCATGATTGATTGGCAGGAGGCACATGGCGGGGACTTGAGTTTCGCGAAGTGGCTGCAGAACATCTGCGAATCTTCAATGCTCCAATCAGTAAGGTATCCATCTTGGCTGAAAGCTGCCGCTGCCATAAACTTCTATGATATTCAGAGAAAAGGGTTCCACCATACTTGTATGCATATTTGGTAACCCTCGGCAAATAAAGGTCGAGCTCCTCTCTGCGCTCCGGCCTGACTGAGCATATGACCTCCCTGTACTTGCTGAAGGCAATCACAAATTCATGGATATTTAGCTTTCGCTTCAGCCTAGTGTCCTTACTCTTTAGGACAACAGATAAATCAGCACACGCTACCGTTCTAGTGTCCTCTACATCAAAGGCAGATATCAACAGAGACGCCAAATTAAAGGGGTAGTCCAGTGGTGAAAAACTTATCCCCTATCCTAAGGATAGGGGATAAGTTTGAGATCGCGGGGGGTCCGACCGCTGGGGCCCCCTGCGATCTCTCTGTACGGGGCCCCGGCTCTCCGCCGAGATAGCGGGTGTCGACCCCCGCACGAGGCGGCGGCCGACACGCCCCCTCAATACATCTCTATGGCAGAGCCGGAGATTGCCGAAGGCAGCACTCCGGCTCTGCCATAGAGTTGTATTGAGGGGGCGTGTCGGCCGCCGCCTCGTGCGGAGGTCGACACGCCCCCTTCCAGCGGGCTGTCGGGGCTCCGTACAGGAGATCGCGGGGGGCCCCAGGGGTCGGACCCCCCGCGATCTGCAACTTATCCACTATCCTTAGGATAGGGGATAAGTTGCTCACCACTGAATCACCACTGGACTACTCCTTTAATGTCCTTCCCCTCCAGTATGTCTTCTCAGGGCAGCTGGGACAAAGTGGACCGGTGACACCCTTGGTGGCCCAGAGCGCCTACCTGGGTTGCCTTCTGGTATTGGGGCAGCCACCGGTGTTGGAGCCAGCGCCAGCGGTACTGCTGGAGCTGGGGGCTCCTGAATGCCCCTCCTCTCAAGAGACTCCAGCCTGACCATCATAGAAGTCATCATAGAGTGCAGTTCGGACAGGGTGGACTGGCTCGAGGTCCCCTCCTGACTGCCACTAGCACCCTGATCAGCCATAAGGAGCTTGTATAAATGTGCTTTACGGGCGGTTGCTGGAAACGGAATTGCCCTCTTGCTCAACTCTTCCATCAACTTGGGGATCGCCCAAGCCCTGTAAGCTGCAGAGGAGGACGTCCCTCGCACGGAGCTCCTAGCTGGCGTCTCAGGCATATACATCAGGTCCTCTATGTCTGACACGTGAGACATGACCTGTCCGGGCCGTAATGGGTGCTGGGGAAAAAACGGTAAACATGAGGAACCTAATTGAGAAACTTGTGCCCCCCTCGCTGAACCCTGACTGACCTTACCACCACTGTAACACAATAGCAAGATGACTGAACCGAACAGCAAACCGACTGTGACACCTGCAGACAACCGAATACATACTTCATGTTGAGAGTACTGCTGAGCGTGACTGAAACGTGCAATCGTAGCCGACCAAACAGTGCTGACCGTAGTGCCAGTGCAAACCCCATGATCGTGTGAAACATGGCCCGAGAACGTATGTATGACACGTATAGCCATGAATTAATTGAAGAACAGTGAACACCTCCTGACGACGAGTCAAGATTACAGTATGCACCGTTCCTAACTAAACTAGCAATGGCTCTGAAGACGTGTCAGCAACCACCGCAGGCAAGTGGTCACCCTTGAAGAAGAGTCAAGATAGCAGTGACCACTACCCGTGTAACGAGAATGCTCTGAGTACGTGACAGTAGCAATGACGCCCTGAACCCTATCTGACGGACCGTGTCAGATTAGCAGTGATTCAGCGCCTATGTGTACCAGCTGCAGTGCTTACCATTAACTAATGTGGTGGGAGTATTATGTGCTGAAGCGGTAACAACGTGAACCAATTCCTATTAGCCCAAAGTGATTGTAATCGTGCAAGCTGAGGAAAAGCATGAGTAACCGACGTACGGTTGGTACTGACCATAGCTACTGGCGTAGCTTTGGAAATGAAAAACAGGCACGTAACGACCACCTAACCGGATACAGACCACCCAATCTGGGAAAGAGAAAAACACAAAACATAGGTGTTTCTAAACTACCTAACCACATGCGTAACCATCCCGCCTGACGCTAGTCGATAGATGACTAGCCTGACCTTAACCTAACCCCCCCTCAATGTATGTGACTTATCCCAAAACCACTAAGACTAACCCTTATCCCACACCGCATCTGCAACCCCAGCCTTAACCCCCCCCCCCATACTAGAAAGATACATGTGAATGGTGCGACGTGCCAACACCAAGCTCCTAATAGTAGCTTACCACCTAACATCACTACAACCATTTAGCTGTTTTGCAAAAAAACAAGCATTTAAATACACACACCTTATCTATATTAATTTTACATATATATATTTTTTTATTTTTTATATCCACCTGGCTGTGATGGTACAGCCAGGTGAGCTACCCCCCTTACAACAGTACACAATACTGCTGGAGCCCCAACGTTTTGAGCCTCCAGCAACACACCTGCATTCCCCCTTCTCTGTCCCTTTTTTATTTATTTTTTTTCTGGCAGCGCCACTTGCTGGCCAGAGGCGGAACAGCACCGCAAGTCGGCTGCTCACACTGACACACCGACACTCCGCCCGCCCAGAGTCCCGTGTGTCACGTGACACGCCGGAGCAGGCATGCCCACGTGGGACACGTCTCCCCGCGCCGGACATGAGACCAGGTACCGAACCTGACCCTGGACACACGCGGACAGCCCGGGCAACGCTGCCCTGCCGATAGCTGCCGCCTGACTGCGACCCTGGGTACCGGAGCCTGCCCGCGATATGAGGGGAGCAAAACGCTACCGACCAGGGCACCCAGTGAGTGACAACCCTGCACGACCACACCGACAGACCCAGCGTACACAACGAAAGGACCCCGCACTTTCGCCAACCCGGCATACGCACAAAGGGCGGGGTCGGCGGTCCTTAAATAGTCAAAGCCCCTCCCACAAATTCAGCCTGATAGGCTTCCCACTTATTATAATACTGCTCTGTATGAATAAGAATATAATAAAATTGTCCTGCGGTATACATAGCACATCTCTAATAATAGTACAGGGCAGTGTTTTTTATATGACATCAGGTCCGTATGTCTTACCCGGCAGGGTTATATCATTCTATAATAGTACGGTAGGTTTACAATGCACAGTACACCGAAGTTGATGCAGTGCGGTATTCTAGTAATGTCACATACAATGGGGTGAACTGTAAATGACCTATACATTGTATTATAGAGGTAGTAATCTACCTGCATATTGAATCGCCCTGCCCCACAGCTATGTAGTGTATATAAACATTGTAACGGCTGTGGAGGTATACATTATACACAGGGCGCATAGTGATGAAGGATCTGATACCGTCCTGTACATGATATTCTATAATGCGCTTTAATTATTATACTGGGATTTTTAGCATAACAATGCAATGAAATCATATATACAGCTATGTACACAATGGCCCTGATTTACTAAGAGTGTTGTGTAGTTTTCTTTGCGGGTTTTAATTCACTATATTTTTTTTCTCACGGTATTTACTAAGGTTTCCCTACATTTAGTTATTTTTTTTACACATGTTCTGATCTGTAGGGTTTTCCTCAGCTCAAATCCTCCACATTTTGGGGGAGATTTATCAAAACCTGTCCAGAGGAAAAGTTGCTGAGTTGCCCATAGCAACCAAGCAGATCACTACTTTCATTTTCAACAAGGCCTTTGCAAAATGAAAGCAGCCATCTGATTGGTTGCTATGGGCAACTCAGCAACTTTTCCTCTGGACAGGTTTTGATAAATCTCCCCCTTTATGTGGAAACCTTAGTAAATATGTTAGATTTTTGTGAAAATGTGTGGACCACGCCCCCTTTTTGAGACCACACCCTCTTTCCAGATGACCACGCCCCTTTTTGGGGGTTTCTTAGTCAAATAGAGAGTTAGTCGGGTTTTTTTTTTCAATTCTGGCGCACAACCTGACAAAACATGTCGGGTTTGCAATAATAAATGAGGGCCAATGTGTGTTATATATACATATACAGTGACACCGCCCCCCGACCTACGATGTCCCCGATCATTTCAGCATACGATCACTCTCAGAGTCCATCGCAAGGTGAAGGCAGCATCAACATACGATGCTTTTGTATGTCGGGGCCATCGCATAAACGGCTATCCGGCAGCGCAGACTGCTTCAGCTGACACCGGATAGACATTTACGGTGCCCCGTGTGGTCCGCTCATGATCACTTACCTGTCCTCGGGGCTCCGGCGCGTCCTCTTCGGGATCCCCTCCATCGTCGGTGCTCTCCATCGACGTCATCACGTCGCTGCGCACGCCGTCCTGTCATCCAATAGGAGCAGCGTGCGTAGCAACGTGATGGCGGCAACGGAGAGCGAGGATGCCGGGGAAGCAAAGGCCTTGCCGGAGCGTCGGGGACACCCCGGGGACGCGGCGACAGCGATGGACGGCGACATCCCAGGCAGCGGTGACGAGCGGTGACGGTCCGGAGCGGCGGACACACGTGAGTATAACCTCCAATACCAGTGGTCTTCAACCTGCGGACCTCCAGATGTTGCAAAACTACAACTCCCAGCATGCCCGGACAGCCAACGGCTGTCCGGGCATGCTGGGTGTTGTAGTTTTGCAACATCTGGAGGTCCGCAGGTTGTAGACCACTGTCCTATACTTTACATTGCACGGATCCCTCAACATACGATGGTTTCAACATAGACGCTATATGGAGAAAAGTATTGGGCACAGCTCTAAACCCTTGAAGTCAGGTGGTATATTCCATCCCATTGACTCCAATGTATAATGTCCAACCAGAACCAACGCAGTCGCCTTTACATACATAAGTGATTGAATGGATGGTTCCATAGCGCTCACTGATACCTGCTGGCCCCCACCCGCCCCCCCCCCCCCCCCCCCCCCCCCCCCCCCCCCGCAATCTCCCACAGCATCGGGTTCCTGCAGATGTCACGGCCACGCCCCCTCATGCTGTCACGCCCCCTCCCGTTGACATGAATGGAAGAAGGGTGGCGTGACATCACGACCACGGCCTCCAAGTATTGTGAACCAAAATGTTGAGAACGCTAGCTCACCGGAGTACTCCTTTAAGGATGTCCTGATGCCATTTGTTTACACTACGAGTACCAATACCAATTCCCAATACTTTTTTAATGTCATGTGACATTAGAGGTGGCTCTAGACCAGTGGTCTCCAAACTGAGGAGCTTCAGATCCTGCAAAACTACAACTCCCAGCATGCTAAGCAGCTACACCACTGGAGAACGTTACCCGCCTGACTGCATCTGCCAGCTTGGCCTCTTGGTTCCAGTGAAGGGAAATCCTAATGCTTCATCACCGAGACATTAGGGGACATTTATCAAAACCTGTGCAGAGGAAAAGTTTCCCCGTTGCCCCTAGCAGATCACTTCTTTCATTCTTCAGAGGACTGTTTGTTGGTTCGGCCCGTTTCTCTGCCACCATGACTGCCCCAGTGCACACAGCAAGGTCCATAAAGACATGGGAGGGAGTCTGGTCTATAATGACAAGGAGTAGGAGTCTGGTCCATAAATACATGGAGGAGGAGTCTGGTTCATAAACACATGGAGGAGGAATCTGGAATCTGGTCTATAAAGACATGGGTGGGGGGGGGAGTCTGGTCAATAAAGACATGGGGGGGGGGAGTCTGATCAAAAAAGACATGGAGGAGGAGTCTGGTCCATAAAGACATGGAGGAGGAGCCTGGTCCATAAAGACATGAAGGAGGAGTCTGGTCCATAAAGACATGGAGGAGGAGTCTGGTCCATAAAGACATGGAGGAGGAAACTGGTCTATAGAGACATGGGGGGGGGGGGAGTCTGATCAATAAAGAGATGGAGGAGGAGTCTGGTCCATAAAGATTGGAGAAGGAGTCTGGTCAATAAAGACATGGAGGAGGCGTCTGGTCCATAAAGACATGGAGGAGGAGTCTGGTACATAAAGACATGGAGGAGGAGTCTGGTCCATAAAGACATGGAGGGGGGAGTCTTGTCCATAAGGACATGGAGGAGGAGTCTGGTCATAAAGACATGGAGGAGGAGTCTGGTCCATAAAGACATGGTGGAGGAAACTGGTCTATAGAGACATGGGGGGGGGGGGGGGGGGGGGAGTCTGATCAATAAAGACATGGAGGAGGAGTCTGGTCCATAAAGATTGGAGGAGGAGTCTGGTCAATAAAGACATGGAGGAGGCGTCTGGTCCATAATGACATGGAGGAGGAGTTTGGTACATAAAGACATGGAGGAGGAGTCTGGTCCATAAGACATGGAGGGGGGAGTCTTGTCCATAAGGACATGGAGGTGGAGTCTGGTCCATAAAGACATGGAGGAGGAGTCTGGTACATAAAGACATGGAGGGAGGAGCCTGGTCCATAAAGACATGGAGGAGGAGCCTGGGTCCATAAAGACATGGAGAGGAGTCAGGTACATAAAGACATGGAGGAGGAGGGAATCTGGTGAAACAACACCTCATGAACTAGAATGGAGATTGTCAGCCCGGACCTCGCCCCCATCAGGGTCTGACCTCACTCACTGCTATAACATAGCAGTGCAGTATATAGATTACAGTGCAGTATATAACATAGTAGTGCAGTATATAGATTACAGTGCAGTATATAACATAGCAGTGCAGTATATAACATACACACATAGCAGTAAAGTATATAGATTGCAGTGCAGTATGTATACTCACATAGCAGTGCAGTATATAGGTTGCAGTGCAGTATATAACATAGCAGTGCAGTATATAGATTACAGTGCAGTATATAACATAGCAGTGCAGTATATAGATTGCAGTGCAGTATATAACATAGCAGTGCAGTATATAACATAGCAGTACAGTATATAACATAGAAGTGCAGTATATAAATTGCAGTACAGTATATAGATTGCAGCACAGTATATAACATAGTGCAGTATATAGATTGCAGTGCAGTATATAACATTGCAGTGCAGTATATAGATTGCAGTGCAGTATATAGATTGCAGTGCAGTATATAACATAGCAGTGCAGTATATAACATAGCAGTGCAGTATATAGATTGCAGTGCAGTATAACATAGCAGGGTAGTATATAACATACCAGTGCAGTATATAACATTGCAGTGCAGTATATAGATTGCAGTGCAGTATAACATAGCAGTGCAGTATATAGATTGCAGCACAGTACATAACATAGAAGTGCAGTATATAGATTGCAGTGCAGGATATAGATTGCAGTGCAGTATATAGATTGCAGTGCAGTATATAACATAGCAGTGCAGTATATAGATTGCAGCACAGTATATAACATAGAAGTGCAGTATATAGATTGCAGTGCAGGATATAGAGTGCAGTATATAGATTGCAGTGCAGTATATAACATAGCAGTGCAGTATATAGATTGCAGTGCAGTATATAACATAGCAGTGCAGTATAAAACACAGCAGTGCAGTATATAACACAGCAGTGCAGTATATAACATAGCAGTGCAGTATATAACACAGCAGTACAGTATATAACATAGCAGTGCAGTATATAACATAGCAGTGCAGTATATAGATTGCAGTACAGTATATAACATAGAAGTGCAGTATATAGATTGCAGTACAGTATATAGATTGCAGCACAGTATATAACATAGAAGTGCAGTATATAGATTGCAGTACGGTAAATAGATTGCAGCACAGTATATAACATAGCAGTGCAGTATATAGATTGCAGTGCAGTATATAACATACATACATAGCAGTAAAATACTGTATATAGATTGCAGTGCAGTATATAGATTGCAGTGCAGTATATAGATTGCAGTGCAGTATATAACACAGCAGTGCAGTGTATAGATTGCAGTGCAGTATATAACATAGTAGTGCAGTATATAGATTGAAGTGCAGTATATAGATTGCAGTGCAGTATATAGATTGCAGTGCAGTATATAACAGCAGTGCAGTATATAACATAGCAGTGCAGTATATAGATTTACAGTGCAGTATATAGATTGCAGTGCAGTATATAGGTTGCAGTAAAGTATATAACATAGCAGTGCAGTATATAGATTGAAGCACAGTATATAACATAGAAGTGCAGTATATAGATTGCAGTGCAGGATATAGAGTGTAGTATATAGATTGCAGCACAGTATATCACATAGCAGTGCAGTATATAGATTGCAGTGCAGTATATAGATTTCAGTGCAGTATATAACACAGCAGTGCAGTATATAGATTGCAGTGCAGTATATAACATAGTAGAGCAGTATATAGATTGCAGTGCAGTATATAGATTGCAGTGCAGTATATAACATAGCAGTGCAGTATATAGATTGAAGTGCAGTATATAACATAGCAGTGCAGTATATAACATAGCAGTGCGGTATATAGATTGCAGTGCAGGATATAGATTGCAGTGCAGTATATAACATAGCAGTGCAGTATATAGATTGCAGCACAGTATATAACTTAGAAGTGCAGTATATATATTGCAGTGCAATATATAACAGCAGTGTAGTATATAGATTGCAGTGCAGTATATAGATTGCAGTGCAGTATATAACAGCAGTGCAGTATATAGATTGCAGTGCAGTATATAGATTGCAGTGCAGTATATAACATAGCAGTACAGTATATAGATTGCAGTGCAGTATATAGATTGCAGCACAGTATATAACATAGAAGTGCAGTATATAGATTGCAGTGCAGTATATAATACAGCAGTGCAGTATATAGATTACAGTGCAGTATATAGATTACAGGGCAGTATATAAATTACAGTGAAGTATATAGATTACAGTTCAGTATATAGATTGCAGTGCAGTATATAGATTGCAGGGCAGAATATAGATTGTAGTATATAGATTACAGTGCAGTATATAGATTACAGTACAGTATATAGATTACAGTACAGTATATAGGTTGTAGTGCAGTATATAGATTGCAGTGCAGTATATAGGTTGCAGTGCAGTATATAGGTTGCAGTGCAGTATATAGATTACAGTATATGGATTGCAGTGCAGTATATAGATTGCAGTGCAGTATATAGATTGCAGTATTGTATATAGATTAGATTACAGTGCAGTATATAGATTGCAGTGCAGTATATAGATTGCAGTATATAGATTGCAGTGCAGTATATAGATTGCAGTATAGTATATAGATTACAGTGCAGTATATAGATTGCAGTGTATAGATTACAGTGCAGTATATAGATTACAGGGCAGTATATGGATTGCAGTGTAGTATATAGATTACAGTGCAGTATATAAATTGCAGGGCAGTATATAGATTACAGGGCAGTATATAGATTGCAGTGTGGTATATAGATTACAGTGCAGTATATGGATTGCAGTGCAGTATATAGATTGCAGTATATAGATTGCAGTGCAGTATATAGATTACAGTGCAGTATATGGATTGCAGTGCAGTATATGGATTGCAGTATATAGATTGCAGTGCAGTATATAGATTACAGTGCAGTATATAGATTACAGTGCAGTATATGGATTGCAGTGCATTATATAGATTGCAGTGCAGTATATAGATTACAGTGCAGTATATAGATTAGATTACAGTGCAGTATATAGATTAGATTACAGTGCAGTATATAGATTGCAGGGCAGTATATAAATTACAGTGCAGTATATAGATTGCAGGGCAGTATATAGATTGCAGGGCAGTATATAAATTACAGTGCAGTATATAGATTGCAGTGCAGTATATAGATTACAGTGCAGTATATAGATTGCAGTGTATAGATTGCAGTGCAGTATTTAGATTGCAGTATACAGATTTCCGTGCAGTATATAGATTGCAGTGCAGTATATAGATTACAGTATATAGATTGTAGTGCAGTATATAGATTACAGTGCAGTATATAGATTGCAGTGCAGTATATAGATTGCAGTATATAGATTACAGTGCAGTATATAGATTACAGTATATAGATTACAGTACAGTATATAGATTACACTGCAGTATATAGATTGCAGTGCAGTATATAGATTGCAGTATATAGATTACAGTGTAGTATATAGATTACAGTGCAGTATATAAATTGCAGGGCAGTATATAGATTACAGGGCAGTATATAGATTGCAGTGCAGTATATAGATTGCAGTATATAGATTGCAGTGCAGTATATAGATTGCAGTGCAGTATATAGATTACAGTGCAGTATATAGATTACAGTGCAGTATATAGATTAGATTACAGTGCAGTATATAGATTGCAGGGCAGTATATAAATTACAGTGCAGTATAAAGATTGCAGTGCAGTATATAGATTACAGTGCAGTATATAGATTGCAGGGCAGTATATAAATTACAGTGCAGTATATAGATTGCAGTGCAGTATATAGATTACAGTGCAGTATATAGATTGCAGTATATAGATTGCAGTGCAGTATATAGATTGCAGTGCCGTATATAGATTGTAGTGCAGTATATAGATTACAGTGCAGTATATAGATTGCAGTGCAGTATATGGATTGCAGTATATAGATTGTAGTATAGTATATAGATTACAGTGCAGTATATAGATTACAGTGCAGTATATACAGTATATAGATTACAGTGCAGTATATGCAGTATATAGAATACAGTGCAGTATATAGATTACTGTGCAGTATATAGATTACAGTGCAGTATATACAGTATATAGACTACAGTGCAGTATATACAGTATATAGATTACAGTGCAGTATATAGATTACAGTGCAGTATATACAGTATATGGATTACAGTGCAGTATATAGATTACAGTGCAGTATATACAGTATATAGATTACAGTGCAGTATATACTGTATATAGATTACAGTGCAGTATATAGATTACAGTGCAGTATATACAGTATATAGATTGCAGTGCAGTATATAGATTACAGTGCAGTATATACAGTATATAGATTACAGTGCAGTATATAGATTACAGTGCAGTATATACAGTATATAGATTACAGTGCAGTATATAGATTACAGTGCAGTATATACAGTATATAGATTACAGTGCAGTATATACAGTATATAGATTACAGTGCAGTATATAGATTACAGTGCAGTATATACAGTATATAGATTACAGTGCAGTATATAGATTACAGTGCAGTATATAGATTACAGTGCAGTATATAGATTGCAGTATATAGATTACAGTGCAGTATATACAGTATATAGATTACAGTGCAGTATATAGATTACAGTGCACTGTACACAGACCCCTCCCCAGCAGCTGTCACTGGATCCCTGGGGAATGCTGCGCGTCCACCTATCCTCCCGCCAGGCCCCGCCCCCCGCAGTCACAGCCGATCCTGCTGCCCGCTGCTCCTCGGCTTTCTTTTGTTATCCTGCAGGACGAGGGGGTGGGGGGAGGGAGCGGCGCGCTGTGATTGGCTCTCCCTCCTGTCAGTCTCCTTCCCCGTTGGCCCCGCCCAGCCCCTCTCGCCCGGTTCGTTCCAATGTCTCAGTAAGCGGCGGAGAGCAGAGCGGGGGCAGCGGCCGGGATCACAGGAGCAGCTCGGCTCCCAGGGATGTGAGTGCGGCCCCGGACAATGGGGGAGGACCCCTAATCTCCTCTTACCGCACTGCGCCACCTCCCGCCCCCACCACCGGCCCCGCCATGTCCGCCAAGGAGAATCCGTGTAAGAAGTTCCAGGCCAATATCTTCAATAAGAGCAAATGTCAGAACTGCTTCAAGCCCCGGGAGTCCCATCTGCTGTCAGACGAGGACCTCAACCAGGTGAGAGCTGCCCCCGGGCCCTGCGCTGCCCCCTGCTGGACACTGTGCTGCTGATCCGGGGACGGCCAGCAGGTGGCGCTGCGAGCTATGTGAGCGACCAGGGCCCCCACAGCTACACCCCAATGTCTCATCGTTCTGTACCCCACATCCTGATATGGAGGGGCCCCTGTAGAGGAAGGGGAGGATGCCAGCTATTCCACCCCTAGTTATATAGATTGGGATGACCCCCTATGGGGTTACCCCCTATCTGTTATGGAGATGCCCCCTAAACTAGTAGGGGGTGACCTCCTTCCTTGTTTTGGAGTTACCACTCTATTTAGTATGGGATTGCCCCCTCAATTGGCATTGGGTGCCCCACTATTTTGTATAGAGATGACCCCCTTAACATGCACGGAGATGACCCCTCAACACTATGGGTGACCCCTTTAACTGGTCTATCTTGTTTGGGGTGACACCCCACCCCTCAACTGGCACGGGGGTGTCCCCTTACCTGATCTCTCTGGTATGGGTCAAACTGCCCCCCAGATATCCTGCATGAAAATAACCCCCTTAAGTGGTTGTGGGGGCACCCTTAACTGGCATGGGGTTACCCCACTTAACTATGCAGTTGCCCCCCTATCTTGTATGAAGACGATTCCCTTAACTGGCACAGAGATGACCCCTCAACTCATGGAATCGCCCCTAACTGACATGGAGTGACCCCCTTAACTGGTCTCACTGGTTTGGGGTCATTCACCCCCCTCCTCAACTGGCCCTGGGATGCCACCTTACCTGGTCTGTCTGGTATAAATCGACCTCCCCTTAACTTGTTTGGGGTTACCCCTCTATCTAGTATGTGCTTGCCTCCAACTGGCATCGGTTTGCCCACTTTTTTGCATGGAAACGACCCCCTTAACTGGTTTGGGGTTACCCCTCTATCTAGTATGTGTTTGCCCCCCTATCTTGTATGTAGGTGACCCTTTCAACTGGTCTCTCAGGTATGGGTTGACCCCCTCCTTAACTGGTTTCGGGGTTACCCCTCTAGTATGGGGTTGACCTCCTTAACTGGTTGAGGTTACCCTTTTATCTAATATGGGGGTGCCCCCTCCACTGGCATGGGGTTGCCCACTATCTTGCATGGAGATGACCCCCTTATCTCTAGTATGTGGTGCCCCCCATTAACTAGGTTGGGGTAAACCCTTTATCTAGTATGGGGTGTCCCCCCTTATCTGGTATAGGTTCCCCCCCCCTATCCGGTGTGGTGATGCCCCCTTCCTTGGTATATTGGGGTCTCCTTGATGGTGAATTCCCAGCTTGTCCCTGGATTGATACATATTGTTACATTGTATCTTTATCTCCTAATATTATGTTTCCATTGTTGAATCTGTAACATTTACTGTTCTGTCATGTGACCTGTATTCAAGGCCTCCAGGCTGCGTTCTTCACCCTGACACTCTCCATCCATTGCAAAACTACAACTCCCATCATGCCCCGACAGCCGGAGGCTGTCGGGGCATGATGGGAGTTGTAGTTTTGCAACCTCTGCACTGGTTTAGGACGCAGGCCTTACATTAGGCCTCTCTTGTTTACCCCCCCCCCCCCCCCCCTCCTCCCTTCTTTTTCTCTCGTCTCCCTCTGGCATTGCAGGAGTTAATCTCCGACCCTTAAGCCCGGAGCAGCAGCTTTATGGGTTGCACTTAGCAGTGGAAATTGCATATTTCCTGAATGTGCAGCAGAATTCCAGAGCTCGGGAGCTGGAATCATCATCATCATCATCATCTTCCCCACCACCATTGTGCGGGGAGGATTCCTCTGGCTCTGTCTGTGCTGAGGAGGATGATCCAGATCCCGAGCCAGCGACCATTTCATCAGCTACGTCTGATCGCTTCCAGACTAGTCTTTTTTTTTTTTTCTTCTTCTTTTCGGTGTCTGTATTTTGGGGCCTCCCTGTGATAGGAGGCGGCTGTCAGGGCATTGTGATGGCATGAATGGCTGTAGTCATGGCGCCCGCTCTTGTGTGTGTTACATGGAGGGCAGGTAAAGGGGGTATGGAATACAGTGCTATCCTGAGCTGTACTCACTATTCCTCCTGTATTATACTCCAGAGCTGTACTCACTATTCTGCTGGTGAGGTCACTGTGTACATACATTACATTACTTATCCTGTACTGATCCTGAGTTATATCCTGTATTATACTCCAGAGCTGTACTCACTATTCTGCTGGTGAGGTCACTGTGTATATACATTACATTACATTACTTATCCTGTACTGATCCTGAGTTATATCCTGTATTATACTCCAGAGCTGTACTCACTATTCTGCTGGTGAGGTCACTGTGTATATACATTACATTACTTATCCTGTACTGATCCTGAGTTATATCCTGTATTATACTCCAGAGCTGTACTCACTATTCTGCTGGTGAGGTCACTGTGTACATACATTACTTATCCTGTACTGATCCTGAGTTATATCCTGTATTATACTCCAGAGCTGTACTCACTATTCTGCTGGTGAGGTCACCGTGTACATACATTACATTACTTATCCTGTACTGATCCTGAGTTATATCCTGTATTATACTCCAGAGCTGTACTCACTATTCTGCTGGTGGGGTCACTGTGTACATACATTACCTTACTTATCCTGTACTGATCCTGAGTTATATCCTGTATTATACTCCAGAGCTGTACTCACTATTCTGCTGGTGAGATCACTGTGTACATACATTTCATTACTTATCCTGTACTGATCCTGAGTTATATCCTGTATTATACTCCAGAGCTGTACTCACTATTCTGCTGGTGAGGTCACTGTGTACATACATTACATTACTTATCCTGTACTGATCCTGAGTTATATCCTGTATTATACTCCAGAGCTCTACTCACTATTCTGCTGGTGAGGTCACTGTGTACATACATTACATTACTTATCCTGTACTGATCCTGAGTTATATCCTGTATTATACTCCAGAGCTGTACTCACTATTCTGCTGGTGAGGTCACTGTGTACATACATTACATTACTTATCCTGTACTGATCCTGAGTTATATCCTGTATTACACTCCAGAGCTGCACTCACTATTCTGCTGGTGAGGTCACTGTGTACATACATTACATTACTTATCCTGTACTGATCCTGAGTTATATCCTGTATTATACTCCAGAGCTGCACTCAGTATTCTGCAGGTGGAACCATCGATCTCTGTAGTCTCAGGTAGTTCTCCATCTCCTGTGTTGCGCCCCCTGGGGGGTAGAGTCGTCCTTAACATTGACCGAACATGCATCAAACATGGGACGTGTCTTCTGCGCTGACGTCTCTTTCCCCGGGCTCTGTGTTTTGCCCTCACAAGCCCGTCCTGGATTCTCACACCTGAGCTGAGCGCCCGGGGACGTATGAAGGCAGCATTACCAGGGCTGATTGGCACGGCCGCCTCCGTACTCTGCCATGACTCCAGGAATTACATAATGTTATTACAGGGTAAGGGAACACAATGGGACAGTAACCCCGCAGCCTTCATTGCTTCATTCCTAGCCAAAGAGGCTGGCTGAAGTGTTCCTCTAGGGCAGTGTTTCCCAACCAGGGTGCCTCCAGCTGTTGCAAAACATCAACTCCCAGTATACCCGGACAGCCGAGGGCAGAGCTTTCCAAACTTATGTTGGTGACACTTTTTTTTTTAGACATACGAGACACGTGACCATTTACCAGTATACAGGCTCAGCTTTACAAATGTGCTGCTACCCCCCTAACACACATCATTCCCCCCTTCTTATTCCCCCTGTCCCACATCATTCCCCCCTCTCATTCACCCTGTCCCACATCATTCCCCCCTCTCATTCCCCCCTGTCCCACATCATTCCCCCCTTCTTATTCCCCCTGTGCCCCATCATTCCCCCTCTCATTCCCCCCTGTCCCACATCATTCCCCCCCTTTGAGTTGTCCCCCCCATGCCACATAATTCCCTCCTCTAATCCCCCCTCTTATTCCCTCCTGTGCCACATAATTTCCCCTTCTGATTCCCCCCTGTGCCACATCATTCCCCCCTTCTTATCCCCCCCTGTACCACATCATTCCCCCCTTCTTATTCCCCCCTGTACCACATCATTCCCCCCTTCTTATTCCCCCCTGTACCACATCATTCCCCCCTTCTTATTCCCCCCTGTACCACATCATTCCCCCCTTCTTATTCCCCCCTGTACCACATCATTCCCCCCTCTGATTCCCCCCCTGTGCCACATCATTCCCCCCTTTGATTCCCCCCTGTGCCACATCATTTCCCCCCTCTGATTCCCCCCCTGTGCCACATCATTTCCCCCCTCTGATTCCCCCTCTGATTCCCCCCCTGTGCCACATCATTCCCCCCTCTGATTCCCCCCCTGTGCCACATCATTCCCCCCTCTGATTCCCCCCCTGTGCCACATCATTCCCCCCTCTGATTCCCCCCCTGTGCCACATCATTCCCCCCTGTGCCACATCATTTCCCCTTCTGATTCCCCCCCTCTGATTCCCCCCTGTGCCACATGATCCCCCCCCCCCTCTGATTCTCCCGTGCCACATCATTCCCCCCTCTGTTCCCCCCCACCTGTGCCACATCATTCCCCCCTCTGATTCCCCCCCTGTGCCACATCATTCCCCCCCCTGTGCCACATCATTCCCCCCCCTGTGCCACATCATTCCCCCCTTCTTATTCCCCCCTGTACCACATCATTCCCCCCTCTGATGCCCCCCCTGTGCCACATAATTTCCCCCCCTGTGCCACATCATTCCCCCCTCTGATTCCCCCCCTGTGCCACATCATTCCCCCCTCTGATTCCCCCCCTGTGCCACATCATTCCCCCTGTACCACATCATTCCCCCCTCTGATTCCCCCCTGTGCCACATCATTCCCCCCTCTGATTCCCCCCCTGTGCCACATAATTTCCCCCCCTGTGCCACATAATTTCCCCCCTCTGATTCCCCCCCTGTGCCACATCATTCCCCCCTCTGATTCCCCCCTGTGCCACATCATTTCCCCCCTCTGATTCCCCCCCTGTGCCACATCATTTCCCCCCTCTGATTCCCCCCTGTGCCACATCATTTCCCCCCTCTGATTCCCCCCCTGTGCCACATCATTCCCCCCTCTGATTCCCCCCTGTGCCACATCATTTCCCCCCTCTGATTCCCCCCCTGTGCCACATCATTTCCCCCTACTGATTTCCCCCCCCTCTGATTCCCCCCTGTGCCACATGATCCCCCCCCTCTGATTCCCCCCTGTGCCACATGATCCCCCCCCTCTGATTCTCCCGTGCCACATCATTTCCCCTTCTCCCTCCCCCCCCTGTGCCACATCATTCCCCCCTCTGATTCCCCCCCCTGTGCCACATCATTCCCCCCTCTGATTCCCCCCCTGTGCCACATCATTCCCCCCCCTCTGATTCCCCCCTGTGCCACATCATTTCCCCCCTCTGATTCCCCCCCCTGTGCCACATCATTTCCCCCCTCTGATTCCCCCCCTGTGATTCCCCCCTGTGCCTCATAATTTCCCATTCTGATTCCCCCCTGCGCCACATCATTTCCCCTTCTCCCTCCCCCCCGTGCCACATCTTTACCCCCTCTGATTCCCCCCCCCCTGTGCCACATCTTTACCCCCTCTGATTCCCCCCCCCCCTTTGTGCCACATAATTCCCCCCTCTGATTCCCCCCCCTGTGCCACATCATTCCCCCCTCTGATTTCTCCCCCCCCCCCTCTGTGCCACATCATTCCCCCCTCTGATTTCTCCCCCCCCCCCCCTGTGCCACATCATTCCCCCCTCTGATTTCCCCCCCCCCCCCTTGTGCCACATCATTCCCCCCTCTGATTCCCCCCCCCGTGCCACATCTTTCCCCCCTCTGATTCCCCCCCCCCCTGTGCCACATCATTCCCCCCTCTGATTCCCCCCCCCCCCCCTCTGTGCCACATCATTCCCCCCTCTGATTTTCCTCCCTTTACCACTTCAGGGGCGTCACTTGTCAGTCCCAGCAGCTACGGCCACTCGCTGATTTTAAAAGGGCCACTGCACAGGCCAACAAATCAGCAGCTCAGGCCACGGCCACTTTATAACAATGAACTGCGGTGGCTGCTGGGGTTTGCCACTGGCACAGTAGTGTAACACTGCACCCAATTTGGAAACCTCTTCCCTCGGAACAGCAGGCCGCCTGTTGTCCCCCATATTGCCTCTTCCTTAGGGATCCATTAGAACACTTGTGCTGATCACAGGACGCTGCCCCCTATAGGTTCCTGACACACGATGGGTTTGTTATTCTTTCCTTCTTCCTGCGGAATCCGGTTACTCTCCTTTTGATCTGGCGATTATTTTGGGAGCGCCTTTGTTGCTGTCGCCTCCTTCTATTATTCGGGAGGATGCACAGTGTTGATGAAGGACATGGATAGTGCCACCAGGAGCCCCGGCATTGGTGTAAAGTCCTCTGTTTATTTAGGACTCTCCTGGCGATCTGTCTTGTAGAAGGTGGATGCGGATTATGAGAGTTGGCAGAGACCCCTGTGTACATAGCGCGTCAGTCATCCCCTGCGTATCCTGCCAGAACATGAAATACTATACTGAGCCGCACAACTAATCCCGGGCATTACTGTACCCAGAGCCAAGACGTGAAACAGGGGAACAACAAGACACAGAACGGCATGGGGTCGGCAAACTCCATTACAACCAGTACAGAGACTCTATTACAACCATAAAGGAAGGGTTATAGTTGCTATGAATGAGGACCAAAATGCGTCAGCAGCAATTGGCGCTGTTTGTATTGGTTTCTTATAATGGCATTGTGTGGCGACACGTTTCATACTCGAGATCTTATTCGCAGCTGTGTTTAGACAAATAAGTTATTGCAGTTGTAAACGCTGACACAGGTTAATTGTAGGTACTCGTAGCTTTGATGTTTTAACGCGTTTTGCGCATAGATTTTGTGGTTCTAAGTGCTGACGCCTTTTGCACTTGGGTTCTGTAGTGGGAAGTGCTGTCACATTTGGACCGTAGGTTATTGTACTCGCAAACACTGACATCCTTTGATTGAAGGTGCTTGTAGTGTTAAAGGGGTACTCCGCTGCTCAGCGTTTGGAACAAACTGTTCCGAACGCTGGAGCCGGGATCTTGTGACGTCATAGACCGCCCCTCATGTTACGCCCCCGCCCCCTCAATGCAAGTCTATGGGAGGGGGCGTGACGGCCCATAGACTTGCATTGAGGGGGGCGGGGGGGTGACATCATGAGGGGGCAGGGCTATGACATTACGAGCTCCCGGCCCCAGCGTTCGGAACAGTTTGTTCCAAACGCTGAGCAGCGGACTACCCCTTTAAAGAGTGTCCCCAAATAAATTTTTCTAAACTAACTCAGGCTATGTTCCCTAACTACTCCTAACACCCCTCCAGCCTTTACAAAAATTCAGAGCTTTAAAAAGCTGTGTATCTTACCTTTTTATTCTTGCTCACATTGTGCAATTTCCCAGCAAGCGAAAGTGGGTGTTCCCAGCAGGCATGACATCAGTGAAGCCTGCTGGGGGACCACTTCTGCCCTCACATGGTTGCAGTGCTGTGATGAAAAGACCACCTCAGGCTCTGTGCATGTTTCAGTCTGTGTTGCTATCATTGAGCTGCTTTCAGTTTGAGCAGCTTTCTGTCTGTGACAATCTGTGGAGCTTTCACATTCTCTGCAGCTGTCAATCAAGCTCCATGCAGAGAAACACTTCCCGAGTTCAAATATATATATATAAATATATGCCGATAATGCACCGCACCCCTCAGCGCACCGCCCCGGCCAGAGACCGCCGCTGCCCCGTTGCTTTCCCCCATCCACGGCTTTATAATTACCTGGGCCCGGGGTCCGCGCTACTTCTGGCTCCTGCAGCGTCCTGCGTTACGCTGTGCGCTGCGCAATGTCGAGTGAGTAGCGCGGAACCGGGAACATGTAGCCAGAAGTAGCGCGGAACCCGGGAACATGTAATTATAAAACTGGGAATGGGGGAGGCAATGGGGAAGCGGCGGTGGTTGGACTAAGGATCGGCAGGGGAGAGAAGTGGGCGGCGGTGGTCTCTGGGCAGAGGATAGGTAGGGGGGGGGGGGGCAGCGGCGGTGGTGGTGGTTGGACTCAGGAGGACCCCAGGACAGGCAGGGGGAGAGAAGTGGTTGGCGGTCTCTGGCACTGCAAAAGCCGCTGCAGTTCATTGATTTAAAGCGCCCGCTTTAAATCACTGATCTGCAGCGGCGTCGCCGGGGGGGGGGTAGGGGGGGGGGTTGGGGGATGAATAGCCGATAACTTATACCGGAATATCGGTACAAGTTATCGGCTATCGGCCTTAACCTCCACAGATTATCGGTATCAGCCCTAAAAAATCGATATCGATCGATCCCTAATATCTATATTAAATATATATATATATATATATATATATATATATATATATATATATATATATATATATATATATATAAATAAAATATACATATGTATATACACAACACCCCAGCACGACTATAAGCGGAGTTCTTTGAAGTTATAGTTGACGTGTTGGATGGTCCCTTTGGCTTTCGAGGATCTGTGAGGAGACTCTTTCTGCAGTGGGGGTGCCGCGTTGCGATTTCACGTTCTCTGGTTTGGTGTGTGGGACCCGGCCGGTGACATAACAGCGTAATCCACTCTGGTGATGTAACCTGTAATCTTATTGCCTTAATGGGTCTCTGCCAAGTGACTCACTCAGGGAATGTTGGCTCCGGCCTCCGTGCTGGGCGGCTCGCGAGAGATCTTGTCGTCTTCTTGTGTGTGTGTTTTTTTTTCTTAATGGGTTAAGTACCTTTTAAATGTTTAACTCCTCTGATGCTGGGGGGGGGGGTGTGTATGGCGTCCGGGCCAGCTATACTCATAGCTTTATATCTGCTATATTATTGGGCCACATGCGGTAGAACAGAAGAGGTGACTGAGCTCTGTGCCGCCATATCATGTCCCATATAGCACCGCGTATACCGTAGTGCCGCGTTATTCTCTGGTATAATGTCTCCATTAAACCATATGTGATAGAGAATATAAGGAATCCCTTTTACAGATGGCTGTAGGTGGCGTATACGAGGAGCCATGGTGCGGTCATGTACATGAGGCCTTAAAGGGGTACTCCGCTGCCCAGCATTTGGAAAAAACTGTTTTTGAACGCTGGAGCCGGGAGCTTGTGACATCATAGCCCACCCCCTCATGGCGTCACGCCCCACCCCCTCGATGCAAGTCTATGGGAGGGGGCGTGACGGCTGTCACGCCCCCTCCCATAGACTTGCATTGAGGGGGCGGGGCGTGACATCAGGGGGCGGGGGCTATGACATCACAAGCTCCCGGCTCCAGGGTTTGGAACAAGGAGCAGCGGAGTACCCCTTTAAACAGGGTGTCCCAAGGTTATAACTTATGCTCTTTCCATAGCATAGTTGGTAAGTATCTTATAATGGGGGTCTGACTGTTGGGACCCCCATCGCAGATGAGGATGAGCTTCCTTGTCCATGTAGTGAACGGGTTTCGATCGAGCATGTGCAACGCCGCTCAGGAACTGTCCAGAGCAGGAGAGGTTCACTATGGGGATTTGCTTCCTGACACGGATAGAGGTGGGCAACAGAGAGCACTGTGGTCAGACTGGAAAGAATTACACAACTTCCTCTGGAGAGTACAGCAGCTGATAAGTACTGGAAGGATTAAGATTTTTATATAGAAGTAATTTAGAAATCCGTATAACTTTCTGGAACCAGTTGGTTTGAAAAAAATTGTAAAACAATACAGTCAAAAAGTTAAAGGGGTACTCCAGTGGAAAACACATTTTTGGTTTGTGTCCAGAACGTTAAACAGATTTGTAAATTATTTCTATTAAAAAAAAATCTTAATCCTTCCAGTACTTATCAGCTGCTGTATACTACAGAGGAAATTGTATTTCTTTCTGGAGTTCTTTTTAGTCTGACCACAGTGCTCTCTGCTGACCACCTCCTGTCTGTGTAAGGAATGGTCCAGAGCAGGAGAGGTTTGCTATGGGGATTTTGCTCGTACTCTGGACAGTTCCTGACATGGACAGAGGTGTCAGTAGAGAGCACTGTGGTCAGACAGAAAGGAAATTCAAAAAGAAAATAACTTCATGTGGAGCGTAAAGCAGCTGATAAATACTGGAAGGATTAAGATTTTTAAATAGAAGTAATTTACAAATCTGTTTAACTTTCTGACACCAGTTGATTAAAAAAATATGGTTTCCACCGGAGTACTCCTTTAATTAGTAAGGACCGCCACCAGGTAACAAGTAATTCTCCAGCCCCTGTCATCTGCGACAATCGGAATAACTTAAAGGGGTACTCCGGAAAGTAAAACAGATTTGTAACTTAATTCTATTAAAAATCTTAATCCTTCCAGTGCTAATCAGCTGCTGTATGCCTCCAGAGGAAGTTGTGGAGTTCTTTCCAGTCTGACCACAGTGCTCTCTGCTGACACCTCTGTCCAAGTCAGGAACTGTTTAGAGCAGAAGCAAATCCCCATTTCAAACCTATGCTGCTCTGTACAGTTCCTGACACGGACAGAGGTGTCAGCAGAGAGCACTGTGGTCAGACTGGAAAGAACTACACAACTTCCACTGGAGCATACAGCAGCTGATAAGTACTGGAAGGATTAAGATTATTATATAGAAGTAATTTACAAATCTGTATAACTTTCTGGCATCAGTTGATTTAAAAAAAATAAGAAAAAATAAAAAATTCCATCAGAGTTCCCCTTCAAATCTGATTTAGGCCGGGTTCACACCACGTTTTTGCAGTACAGTTCCCGTATACGTTTTCAATTTGAAAACCGTACGGAAACCGTAATGAAAACCCGCATACATTGACTCTCCATTGAAAACCGTACGCCAAAAGATTTCCTCCGGTTGTGTCCATTTTGCATCCTGTATATTTTTTTTCCCGTACCCAAAACGGGCCTACCACGGTTTTTGGTCCGGGTGAAAAACTGTATTGAAACGTATATACGTTTATTTTTATTTTTTTAACATGAGTCAATGGGAACCGTACAGAACTGTATGTGCATACGGTTCCATAGAGTTTTTGACTTGGAATTTCAATCAAACAAGTGAAACTTTATTCATAATGGAGTGAAAAGTTAAAAACGTATCCTTTTTTTCTTTTTCTTTAAAATGGATGCAACCGGACATCATTTTTCAAACCGTATACGGATTAAAAAATTTGTACACCCGTTTTGATACAGTTTAGTCAGGTTTTGAGGAATCCGTTTTTTTTTAATCAAAAACCTGATACGGGAACTGTATTGCAAAAACGTGGTGTGAACCCGGCCTTAGCTCTGTGGAGAAATGAGATGAATCGGAGACCTGTGTAATGGAGGACAGTTCGGGTCCTCCAGAGAGAGAGAGAGGGGGAGATTTATCAAAACCTGTGCAGAGGAAAAGTTGCTGAGTTGCCCATAGCAACCAATCAGATCACTACTTTCATTTTGCAGAGGCCTTGTTAAAAATGAAAGAAGCAATCTGATTGGTTGCTATGGGCAACTGGGCAAATTTTCCTCTGCATAGATTTTGATAAATCTCCCCCAGAGTCTCTTATCATTCTCCACTTTAGAAGATCAGGATCCCCCCCTTTATAAACTTGGAATAGCCCAATAGGGAGTATAAAAATTTATTTTTTTTCCTATATTGGATATATTTTTGAAGAACGGGGTAAATGCAAGTGTTTTCCAATCAGTGGATATCCAGCTATTGCAAAACTACAACTCCCAGCATGCCCAGACAGCCTTCGGCTGTCTGGGCATGCTGGGAGTTGTAGTTTTGCAACAGCAGCAGGCACCCTGGTTGGGAAACACTGCTGTATATAATGGAATTGAATAGGAAGCGGTGACACAGAACCAGTCACTGTCATCTCCATTGGGCCGTACGGCGTTTCCTAATTTTCCCGGATTAGCGTAATGAATGGTTTCAGAAGCGTCTTAAGTGTTTTGCGCGTCACAGGAGGTAGGTGAAGGGCGGCTTCTGGAGGAGCCTCGGCAGAGAAAGCAGTGACAGGGGCCTGTGCGGATGATGGGAGTGATGACCCGCGGACGTCCAGGCGCTGAATACGTGAGTGCCGGCAGAAGGTCCTAAATGTGTACCCCAAATGTGCACAACTACAACTCCCAGTGTGCCCTAACAGCTAAAGGACTTCAGGACATGCTTGCAGTTGTAGTTTTTCCTAGTTTTTCCAGGCTCTCAGGACATGCTTGCAGTTGTAGTTTTTCCAGGCTCTCAGGACATGCTTGCAGTTGTAGTTTTTCCAGGCTCTCAGGACATGCTTGCAGTTGTAGTTTTTCCAGGTTCTCAGGACATGCTTGCAGTTGTAATTTTTCCTAGTTTTTCCAGGTTCTCGGGACATGCTTGCAGTTGTAGTTTTTCCAGGTTCTCAGGACATGCTTGCAGTTGTAGTTTTTCCAGTCTCAGGACATGCTTGCAGTTGTAGTTTTTCCAGGTTCTCAGGACATGCTTGCAGTTGTAGTTTTTCCAGGTTCTCAGGACATGCTTGCAGTTGTAGTTTTTCCAGGCTCTCAGGACATGCTTGCAGTTGTAGTTTTTCCAGGCTCTCAGGACATTCTTGCAGTTGTAGTTTTTCCAGGCTCTCAGGACATGCTTGCAGTTGTAGTTTTTCCTAGTTTTTCCAGGCTCTCAGGACATGCTTGCAGTTGTAGTTTTTCCAGGCTCTCAGGACATGCTTGCAGTTGTAGTTTTTCCAGGCTCTCAGGACATGCTTGCAGTTGTAGTTTTTCCAGTCTCAGGACATGCTTGCAGTTGTAGTTTTTCCAGGCTCTCAGGACATGCTTGCAGTTGTAGTTTTCCCAGACTCTCAGGACATGCTTGCAGTTGTATTTTTCCAGTCTCAGGACATGCTTGCAGTTGTAGTTTTTCCAGGCTCTCAGGACATGCTTGCAGTTGTAGTTTTTCCAGGCTCTCAGGACATGCTTGCAGTTGTATTTTTCCAGTCTCAGGACATGCTTGCAGTTGTATTTTTCCAGTCTCAGGACATGCTTGCAGTTGTAGTTTTTCCAGGCTCTCAGGACATGCTTGCAGTTGTATTTTTCCAGTCTCAGGACATGCTTGCAGTTGTAGTTTTTCCAGGCTCTCGGGACATGCTTGCAGTTGTAGTTTTCCCAGGTTCTCGGGACATGCTTGCAGTTGTAGTTTTTCCAGGCTCTCAGGACATGCTTGCAGTTGTAGTTTTTCCAGGCTCTCAGGACATGCTTGCAGTTGTAGTTTTTCCAGGCTCTCAGGACATGCTTGCAGTTGTAGTTTTTCCAGTCTCAGGACATGCTTGCAGTTGTAGTATTTCCAGGTTCTCGGGACATGCTTGCAGTTGTAGTTTTTCCAGGCTCTCGGGACATGCTTGCAGTTGTAGTTTTTCCAGGTTCTCGGGACATGCTTGCAGTTGTAGTTTTTCCAGGCTCTCAGGACATGCTTGCAGTTGTAGTTTTTCCAGGTTCTCGGGACATGCTTGCAGTTGTAGTTTTTCCAGGCTCTCGGGACATGCTTGCAGTTGTAGTTTTTCCAGGCTCTCGGGACATGCTTGCAGTTGTAGTTTTTCCAGGCTCTCAGGACATGCTTGCAGTTGTAGTTTTTCCAGGCTCTCAGGACATGCTTGCAGTTGTATTTTTCCAGGCTCTCAGGACATGCTTGCAGTTGTAGTTTTTCCAGTCTCAGGACATGCTTGCAGTTGTAGTTTTTCCAGGTTCTCAGGACATGCTTGCAGTTGTAGTTTTTCCAGGCTCTCGGGACATGCTTACAGTTGTAGTTTTCCCAGGTTCTCGGGACATGCTTGCAGTTGTAGTTTTTCCAGTCTCAGGACATGCTTGCAGTTGTAGTTTTTCCAGTCTCAGGACATGCTTGCAGTTGTAGTATTTCCTGGCTCTCAGGACATGCTTGCAGTTGTAGTTTTTCCAGGCTCTCAGGACATGCTTGCAGTTGTAGTTTTTCCAGGCTTTCAGGACATGCTTGCAGTTGTAGTTTTTCCAGGCTTTCAGGACATGCTTGCAGTTGTAGTATTTCCTGGCTCTCAGGACATGCTTGCAGTTGTAGTATTTCCTGGCTCTCAGGACATGCTTGCAGTTGTAGTTTTGTAACCTCTGTACAGGTTGTTATGACAGTTGTCTGTGTACAGCTGCAGTTCCTGCTCAGTGTATCAGCGCAGTCCTCTTGATGCCTTTATTTCCTAGAACCTCACATGACCTCCACTTTATCACTCAAAGGCATCCGGACTGTTGACTTCTAGGTTGTAAATGTACAGTCAGCGATCTGCAGAGTGCAGGTAGGAATGTCTTCCCACAATTCCCTGAGCTCCTGGGCTGCAGTGTAAGGGTGCGTTCACACGCGCTGATTTTTTTGCCGGTTTTCCGCTGCGTATTTGAAAGTGGGCGGGCTCTTCTCAACTGTCCGCAGCAGATTTTCTGCGGTGGAATTTACGCTCGTAAAATCCGCAAGCCCCATTGAAGTCAGTAAGGACTGCGGCGGATTTTCCGCAGCGTAAATTCCACCGCGGAAAATCTGCTGTGAACAGCCGAGAAGAGCCCGCCCACTTTCAAATACGCAGCGGAAACCCCCCCCAAAAAATCCGCTTGTGTGAACGTACCCTAAAGCATGGGGGACTGAGCCACAGCCTGAGCTCTGCGGAGTCTGGAAAAATATTCCAGACCACCTCACATTCCTATAGACCAGAGTTTCCCAACCAGGGTGCCTCCAGCTGTTGCAAAACTACAACTCCCAGCATGCCCGGACAGCCAACGGCTGTCCGGGCATGCTGGGAGTTGTAGTTTTGCAACAGCTATGAACAGATATCTTTTTGAGCTGGACTGATACTCCTCCTTGTGCACCATTTTAGGATCTCTGCTTGCAGTCAGTGAATGGGGACTTTGCTAAGTGACCTAATGATCATCACAGCTGAGGGTTTGTTGCACTTCAATCTAGTCTGAACCATCCGCTAGATCCCTGTTTGCTGCCAGTAAATCGGAACACTGGTGTCATTTTTGTTATCACAGCTGTGGGTTTGTTGCACTTGTATCGGGTCAAACCTGCGGCCCTTAGGCTGTTGGGAAAACTACAACTCTTGGCATGCTGGGGGTTGTAGTTTTGCAGAAGCGGGGGGGGGGGTGTACAGGGTGGACACCCTAGTATACAGGTAAACCTCTAGATCACTACTTAAATGGGCACTCTCATTAAAACAAATTTTTGCTATTGCACATCTTATGGTAAATAAAAAAATATTTCTAATATACTTTTTTGTTTAAAAAAAAGAAATTAGTGTCTTTTTATGTTTTATTTGTGCTTTAAAGGGGTATTGGAAGGATTAAGATTTTTAAATAGAATTCATTTACAGATCTGTTTTACTTTCCGGAGTACCCCTTTAAGTTATTCCCGATACTCGCAGATGACAGGTGCTGGAGAATTACTTGTCACCTGGTGGCGGTCCTTACTAATTAAAGAGATACTCCGGTGGAAAACTATTTTTTATTTTTTTTTGGTGCCACAAAGTTAAACAGATTTGCAAATTACTTCTATTTAAAAATCTAAATCCTTCTAGTACTTATCAGCTTCTATTTGCTCCACAGGAAGTTCTTTTCTTTTTGAATTTCCTTTCTGTCTGACCACAGTGCTCTCTGCTGACACCTCTGGACAGTTCCTAAAATGAACAGAGGTGTCAGCAGAGAGCACTGTGGTCAGACAGAAAGGAAATTCAAAAAAAAAAAGAAAACTTCCTGTGGAGCAAATAGAAGCTGATAAGTACTAGAAGGATTAAGAAGTAATTTTCTAATCTGTTTAACTTTGTGGCACCAGTTGATTTTAAAAAAGGGTACCCCTTTAAAAAAAAAAAGCTGCCACTAGGTGTCTCCCTACTTGTCCAGAGTAGTAAGTAAATAATGTCCCTGTCCCAGATAGATATGTGCCCCCAGTTGATAGGGTGGGCTCCCCCAGTAGTCAGACAAAGCCCCATATGGACATGCCCTCCATTAGATAGAGCTCCCCTATATGAATACAGGCCCCCATATAGATATGACCCCCATCAGGTGGAGCTCCCCTATATGAACACAGGCCCCCATATAGATATGACCTCCATCAGGTGGAGCTCCCCTATATGAACACAGGCCCCCATATAGATATGACCCCCATCAGGTGGAGCTCCCCTATATGAACACAGCCCCCATATAGATATGACCCCCATCAGGTGGAGCTCCCCAGTAGGAACACAGGCCCCCATATAGATATGACCCCCCATCAGGTGGAGCTCCCCTATATGAATACAGGCCCCCATATAGATATGACCCCCATCAGGTGGAGCTCCCCAGTAGGAACACAGGCCCCCATATAGATATGACCCCCATCAGGTAGGGCTCCCCAGTAGGAACACAGCCCCCATATAGATATGACCCCCATCAGGTAGGGCTCCCCAGTAGGAACACAGCCCCCATATAGATATGACCCCCATCAGGTAGGGCTCCCCAGTAGGAACACAGGCCCCCATATAGATATGACCCCCCATCAGGTGGAGCTCCCCAGTAGGAACACAGCCCCCATATAGATATGACCCCCATCAGGTGGAGCTCCCCAGTAGGAACACAGCCCCCATATAGATATGACCCCCATCAGGTAGGGCTCCCCAGTAGGAACACAGCCCCCATATAGATATGACCCCCATCAGGTAGGGCTCCCCAGTAGGAACACAGCCCCCATATAGATATGACCCCCATCAGGTAGGGCTCCCCAGTAGGAACACAGGCCCCCATATAGATATGACCCCCCATCAGGTGGAGCTCCCCAGTAGGAACACAGCCCCCATATAGATATGACCCCCATCAGGTGGAGCTCCCCAGTAGGAACACAGCCCCCATATAGATATGACCCCCATCACTAATGGTGGTAATATCTATCTGGGGGCCTTTCTACCTACTGTGGAGCCCTAACTGATGATCAGGTAGGGGTTCCCAATAGGTATACAGGCCCCCAGATAGATATTACCCCCGGCAGGTAGGGTTCCTATTTAGACAATTACCCCTCCTATGAAGATAGGTTGGCCCCTGGTGATAAGCAGGTCCTCCCTTATTAGGCAAGTTAAGTTTCACAGCTATTGTACCTATATCTCCCTGCTGCAGCCTATAATGAGTCTTCTTTGCAGGGATGCGCGTGTTAGGTGATGTCATCACTTGCGCCGCGCAGGACGTCGGCGGCCTGCGCTGTGGATGCCCTGACGTCACCAATCGCGCGCAGACCTCCAGGAAGGCTCGTTATAGGCTGCAGCAGGGAGATATAGGTACAGTAGCTGTGTGTGCCGACATCTGGGAAGTCTTCCGGCATTTAGCGCTGCTTTGCCCGAAGTAAGGCTAAATGCCTGAAGAAATCGCCTGCCCGGCGCCCGGAACTGCATGTGTTGGGCATCGGGCGATACAAATTCCACATCCCTGCTTATCCAATCACAGCTCATCTCACACTGAACTGCTCTAGGCTGTGTGTAGCAGAGTGAGGGAGGAAGTTCTCCCCTGTATGGCTTCAGATGATGTCACGTCTGCTGGGGAACGCCCCTTCCCAGTCTGTGAATCTGACTGAGACTGAGCAGAAAATACAGAGCAATATAAAGGTAAAAAATAAATAAATAAAAAAATAAATAAAGGCAGGGGGTGGTTTATCACGATAGGGGCAGTGACCTGGGAGGATTATAACATTTAACAAGATCATGAGAGGTCACGACTCCGCCCCTGTGTGACATCACGCCCCCGTCCCCTCAATGCAAGTCTATGGGAGGGGGCGTGACGGCCGTCACGCCCCCTCCCATAGACTTGCATTGAGGGGACGGGGCGTGACGTCACACGGGGGCGGAGTCGTGATGTCACACGGGGGCGGAGTCGTGACGTCACAGACTTCCGTTCCGGTGGTCGGGATCCAGACCCTCCAGCGCTTCCGGAGCAGAAACAGGTGGATGCCGCATGCTATATTGCGGGGGTCCCCAGCGGCGGGATCCCCGCGATCAGACATCTTATCCCCTATCCTTTGGAAGATGTCTAGGGGTGGAGTACCCCTTTAAGGCTAGAACTGCATCTTGACATCATTCTCATCATGGCTGAGGGTTTGTTACAGTTGTATCCAGTCTACTAAACACACAAGCAGCACAAATTTCTCTTAGGTGCGTAAAATTTTGTTACAATGTATCAGTGCAGGTGAAATTCGCAGAATTCTGTATTGTTCATGGAGTGGGGGTGGCAGGAATTGTAGGCGTTCTCTGCGGTTGCGCCCAGGAATTTGGGTATCCCCCGATGCCCAGCTGTTGTTATTTGCATCCATAGCGGCGGGGTTCATCGGATGGGTTTTATGGGGGTGACCCGCTGTCAGGGCTGTAATTTCGGAGCCGCTCCCATTCTATAAATGTATAAAACACCTCACAAATGTCACCGGAGCGTTCATGGAAGTGTTTCACGAGCCTAATAAACATTGTCACCACCCTCCTGTCTCTGTATACGTTATACGGGAGAGGAGCGCAATGTTTACCGCCTCTTGTAAACCTGCTGGGGCGGAACCGTCTAGAACTAAAGGGGGACTCCGAGTTAAAATGACTTGTACCCTATGCACAGGTATAAGGGGTTAAGTGTCGGATTGCAGGGGGTTTCCAGAACGGCATCTTTTTTGCATGTGCGCACGCAGGGGCCGCTACGCTATTCATTGTCTTTGGAGCTGCCGTAGAGACCCGAGCACCAGCCCCCCCCCCCGGTTCTGGAGATGGCGCGAGGTCTGACCACTGTGGAATAGTAACTTTAATTTGGAATACCCCTTCTTCAACGTTCTAACAGACTTAATATTTCAATTCTTCAGCGTTTTTAAGATCTCTGCTAGTTGTCAGTGACTGGGAACACTCTGCACGCTGGGTTATCAAGGATTAGATTACCATAGCTTTTTTCCAGAAACAGCGCCACTTTTGTCCTTAGGTTGTGTGTGTTATTGCAGCTCAGATCCATTAAAGTGAAACGAGCAGAGTCAACATGTTTTTCCCATGTCGTGCTGGGATCATCAGGGGATTAAAACTGCTTTATCATCTTGGCTGGGGGTAGGTGTAAGTGGGTCTGTTAGAAGCCTGGTTATTAGTACCAACATTTTTTTTTTTCATGGTCTCTAATTCCTGGTCATCTGTGTATCTTGCGCCTTGATTCTCAGTTGCTTCTGTTGGCTTTTTTACCTAAATTTTAGTCCCCCCCTGAAGATCCCTACACCACCCAGGGGAAATGTGTTGGGACAATCTAGATTACCAGTTTAGAGGCTATGAACAAAAATAGTTGGTAATGATAACCAGGTTCTAAACAGAGCCACTTATTGCTACCCTGAGCCAAGACTATGGAGCAGTTTTAGTCCCCTGATGATCGCAGCACCACCCAGGGGAAACATGTTGGGATGTTCCAGATGACAAGGAATCAGAGGCCCTGAAAAATGTATTGGTAATAATAACCAAGCTCAGTACAGAGCCACTTACTGCTACCTCGAGACAAAACGATGTCCCCTGAATATTCTGGCAGTACCGAGGGAAATATGTTGGGACATTCCAGGTGACCAGGTATTAGAGGCCATGCAAAAAATTATTGGTAATAATATCCAGGCTTTTAACAGAGCCACTTATTGCTACCCCGAGCCAAGATGATGGAGCAGTTTTAATCCCCTGATGATCGCAGCACCACCCAGGGGAAATATGTTGGGATTTTCCAGATGACACGTACTCAGAGGCCATGAAAAAAATGTATTGGTAATAATAACCAGGCTCAGTACAGAGCCACTTACTGCTACCTCGAGCCAAAATGATGTCCCCTGATGATCCTGTCATTACCCGGGTTGGGAAATGCGTTGGGACATTTTGTTTTGTACATGATTTTGTTTATCCTACTTGTACCTTGTACTGGTTTTATTACCCAATATTTTGAGTGCCACAATTTGGGTGTTTCTTTTTACCGATAGAGTCCTGTATGTTTTGGGTATTAAGGCTATTTTTTGAGTCCTATCGGTCTGTGGGAAAGCTGGGTAACGGTCAGTATGGCATCTGCAGCTTTATGTCCGGATGATGACGTTACATGGAAAAATGCTAAGTGTGAACACGTCCTTATTTTAGCCATACTGGTTCTTATTACCTTGATGTGTACCTGTATATTATAGAGGGTTTGCCATGTTTCAGTACCTCTGCTTGCTGAGAATAGAAACTTTAGTGTACTTTATTGCGGTGACCTAGTTGTTTTTTCTTTTTTATATCTGATGAGTTGTTACAATTGTATCCAGTCCAGACATTCCCCTTGGAGCCAAATGCATCAGGATTAACCATCCGCTCTCCCGTACTGATGGTTTGTTACAGTGTATCAGCCTGTAGTTTAAAATATCTATCTAGTATGGATGCAGTTGTAAGAAAGTCAGCCTGCGGGGCAGTGTTTCCCAACCAGTGTACCTCCAGCTGTTGCAAAACTACAATTCCCAGCATGCCCTGACAGCCTTCGGCTGTCCGGGCATGCTGGGAGTTGTAGTTTTGCAACAGCTGGAGGTGCCCTGGTTAGCAAACACTGCCCTAAACAATCACTAGTGTAATGAGTGTCTAGGCATGCTGGGAGTTGTAGTTTTGCAACAGCTGGAGACGCCCTGGTTAGCAAACACTGCCCTAAACAATCACTAATGTAATGGGTGTCTAGGCATGCTGGGAGTTGTAGTTTTGCAACAGCTGGAGGCACCCTGGTTAGCAAACACTGCCCTATGCAATCACTAGTGTAATGGGTGTCTAGGCATGCTGGGAGTGGTAGTTTTTGCAACAGCTGGAGGCGCACTGGTTAGCAAACAATGCCCTAAGCAATCACTAGTGTAATGGGTGTCTAGGCATGCTAGGAGTTGTAGTTTTGCAACAGCTGCAGACACACGGGGGGGGGGGGGGGGGGAGATATATCAAAACCTGTGCAGAGGAAATGTCCAGTTGCCCATAGCGACCAATCAGATCTCTACTTTCATTTTTCAGAGGTCTTTTCAGAAATGAAAGAAGAAATCTGATTGGTTGCTATGGGCAACTGGGCAACTTTGATCAATCTCCCCACTGCTCTACAAACATGTCAGGTTTTTTTTTTTTTTTTTATAATATTTTTTTTTAAAGTGACAGCGCCCATTTAAGATTGGATGAACCAGACTTGTGAGATGATCTGCAGTGTTCTCAGGAATGTAATGTCGCTATGCTGCGGCCGCCATTGTGTTCCGATTTGGTGGCTGAGCCTGATACCCACATGCAGCCAGCATAGCCTCCAGGGTTAGGTAACACGAGGCGCAGGCTTAGGAGCCGATACAAAGGGTGCCTGGTATCAGAGACCTCTGCAGATAGGTGTCCCTGCCGCCTAATGGGAAAGCGGGGTGAGTGCTTTATCTGATGGGGCACGTTAAAGAGGCTTATAAGAGGGGTACTCCGCTGGCAAACTTTTTTTATTTCTTTTTTTAATCAACTGGTACCAGAAAGTTAAACAGATTTGTAAATTACTTCTATTAAAAAATCTTAATCCTTCCAGTACTTATTAGCTACTGAATACTACAGAGGAAATTCTTTTCTTTTTGGAACACAGAGCTCTCTGCTTACCTCACGAGCACAGTGCTCTCTGCTGACATCTCTGTCCATTTTAGGAACTGTCCTGAGTAGGAGAAAATCCTCATAGAAAACATATGCTGCTCTGGACAGTTCCTAAAATGGACAGAGATGCCAGCAGAGAGCACTGTGCTCGTGATGTCAGCAGAGAGCTCTGTGTTCCAAAAAGAAAATAATTTCCTCTGTAGTATTCAGCAGCTAATAACTGTAACTGAGCTGCAATACCACACACAAACTGAGAACAAGAGTGGCGCTGTTTCGGATTTTCGCTCATACCTGGCCCCGCACTATTTTCAAGTCAAGTACAGTCAGGATGGGGGGAGATTTATCAAAACCTGTGCAGAGGAAAAGTTGACCAGTTGCCCATAGCAACCAATCAGATCGCTTCTTTCATTTTTAACAAGGCCTCTGCAAAATGAAAGCAGCAATCTGATTGGTTGCTATGGGCAATTGGGCATCTTTTCCTCTGGACAGGTTCTGATAAATCTCCCCCAATGGGTTTTGCAGCTTCTGGCTAAAAATGGTTCCATCCATGAGCCAATTCTTACAATGGACCGTTACCGCATTAGGCGGCATTCACATTTCGTTTTTGCAATACGGCTCCCGTATCCGGTTTCAGTGAAAAAAACTTATGGAACCGTATTGCAAACCGTATGTATAGACATTTCATAGAAAACCATATGCCAACCGTAGCATCCGGTTGTGTACATTTTGCTTCATTTACGGTTTTATCCGTTTTTTTCCCGTACACAAAGCTGTAGTCTACTATGATTTTATGTCCGGGTGAAAAACCGGATACAACCCGTATACGTTTTTTTAAATGGTGGTCTATGGGAACCGTACAGAACCGTATGTGCGTACAGTTCCATCCGGTTTGCACAATACGGTTTTGCAGTTTGCACATGCGCAGTGCACGCCGAAAGTTCTTCCCACAAATAGAACAAGAAGAACTTTATTTAATTAAGGACAAACATAAAACCGTATCTGTTTTCTTTTTCAAAAAACCTATTAAACCGTATGCAACCAGACATCAGTTTTCAAACCATATACGGTTTAAAACCTTACAGAGGTATATACGGTTGTATACGGTTCGGTCCGGTTTTGAGACATATACGTTTTTTCACAAAAAAAAACCTGATACAGGAACCGTATTGCAAAAACGAGATGTGAATGCAGCCTTAGGATAGTTTGTGGTGTGTACTGGAGTCGGTAAGTATTAAAAAAAAAACAAAAAAAACTATACTTACCTCCCTTGATCCTTTAGTATTGCGCACCATGTCTCTGCCGTGCTCCACCTCCTGGTGCTGTGGTCAATAATTTTGTCATATTGCTGCTGAGGCGGGAAACCCCTGCGGCCATTGATCAGCTGATGTGACGTACGGACCCCCAGCACTAGGAAATGAAATGTGGCGGAGACTGGCTTGTGTTAAAAGTGCAAGGGAGGAAAGTACAATTTTATTTTATTTTTTGCTGGAGTACCTCTTTAAAGAGGTACTCCACTGCTAGACACCTTATCCCTTATCCAGAGAATAGGGGATAAGATGTCTGATCGTGGGGGTTTTAACAAACGCCGGGTTCCTGTGCCAGTGGTCGTGACGTCACGGCCACACCCCATGTAACGTCACGGTCACGCCCCCTCATGGCGTCACACCCCCTCCATTCATTTCTATAGGAGGGGACACGTCGGCCGACACGCCCCCACCTATAGACATGAATGGAGGGGCGTGGCATGAGGTCACGAGGGGGGGGGGGGTAGCCGTGACATCACAATCATGGCCCCCGGCTCTGAGCAATCCGAAAAAATGTTGAGAACACTGGAGCACCGGAGTACCCCTTTAAGTTTACCTCACAGACAATAGTACACGTTGCAAATAATTAGTAGTAGTAGTATTATTTATTGATTTTTATTTATTATTTTTTTTCCACACTCTGAGACCCCAGCGCTGCGGAGAGCTCACAAAGGTAGGGGCAGAATGACAGATCCCGGGGGTCCCCAGTGGCGGGACCCCCGCTATCATACATCGTATCCCCTATCCTTTGGATAAGATGTATTAGGGCCGGAGTACCCCTTTAATCTCAGTTTGGCCCAGAACGTTGGTGGGGGTCTGTGTGATGTCTGGCCATGTCGAGGAGCCGCGGTGCCGCGTTTTAAGTAAACTGTTTACATTCGGCGCACCCATCACTTATCCCTTATATAGTCATTTGGTCCTGGGCCCGGACCCCCAAGTTGAGTGATGGAACTGAGGTGTGCAGCCTCCCTACTCCACGCCAACAGGTGAAGGGTCGGACCCCGTGTGTTCCCAAGATGTAGGGGGCGACCGCGATGTTTCCCAGCACCAGGCCTGGGCGGCGGCTGCTCAGGATCACCGTGGCAGATCTTCCTGTAACGTATACACCGAATCCCCAGGACTTCCCGCTGGCCTTTCTCTCGCTGTCACCAGCTGGCCCGTGTTAAGGTGATTCTGTCACCTCTGATCCAGAGCAGGCGCTGATCCTGAGCAGAAGCCGCCACCTCCCTGCGCACTCTCTTATTAATACTATCCTTCCCAATGTCTGGTTGTCACTCTGCTTTCCCAGGATGCTGAATGGCACAACTGTCCAAACTGTGGGTGTCCAGCATTTGCACAAACTACAACTCCCAGCATGCCCGGACAGCCAACGGCTGTCCGGGCATGCTGGGAGTTGTAGTTTTGCAACCGCTGTATGTCCACAATTTGGAGACCTATTGATTGGTTGTAATGCGACAGATAGGACTTTGCCGGCTTTTTTCAAGTCATTCACTTTATTCGCGGTCTATCGGTAACTGACTGATCCTATAATTCGATTTTCCCTTTTGTGTTTTACAGGCCAAACCTATATACGGAGGATGGCTTCTGCTCGCGCCAGAGGGCACCGATTTCGACAATCCAATGCACAGATCCCGGGTAAGAGAGAAGAACCTGATCTAAACCTTTAAAGGGGTTATCCAGCAAAAAACTTATATATGTAGATCAACTGGCTCCAGAAAGTTAAACAGATTTGTAAATGACTTCTATTAAAAAATCTTAATCCTTTCAGTACTTATGAGCTGCTGAAGTTGAGTTGTTCTTTTCTGTCTAAGTGCTCTCTGATGACACCTGTCTCGGGAACTGTCCAGAGTAGAAGCAAATCCCCATAGCAAACCTCTTCTACTCTGTGCAGTTCCCGAGACAGACAGAGATGTCAGCAGAGAGCACTGTTGCCAGACAGAAAAGAACAACTCAACTTCAGCAGCTGATAATTATTGGAAGGATTAAGATTTCTTAATAGAAGTAATTTCAAAATGTGTTTAACTTTCTGGAGCCAGTTGATATAAAAAAAAATTTAATTTTTTTCCCTGGAATACCCTTTAATGGCTGCTCTAGAATTCAACCTGTGATCTGCTCAGCTCCGATGACTCGGCTGCATGTGCCTGCTTGCTCTTTTTATTTTTAAAAAAACCTAATTGGAAATCTTAGATGTCGCCTTAGAAAAGCTTGTGTTTCCTGCTTAGTGTCCCTCTTGTTGTTGCACAATTACAACTCCCAGCATGCTTCTCTTGCTGGGAGTTGTAGTTTTGCAACAGCTGGAGGCACACCAGTGTTGTTGAAAATGTTTTTTTTTTTTTACTTAGAACCTCTAGCGACTATATCCAATAAGCACACTTTATTGACCCATTTACGCTACAGAGTTTCCGGCCAGAGATATTCTGGGCAGAGATTCTGCCTCCAATCCATCAGGGTTAGGACTACGCAGAAATGCTCCGTCACCATGGATGGCAATGCATTTCTGAACAGATTCTAGCGCGACTGCATGTGCTGCATGCACTGTTTATGGGAGTGCTGGAGATACACGAGAGCTGTACTCGTGTATCTCAGGCTGTCAGGCCACTCCATGTACAGGGAGAGACTGGGTCCTGTTCTGGAGATCGCAGTCGGACCCCCCCACAATCAGACATCTATCCTCTACTATACTAAAGTTAAGGGATAAGTTTTAAAGAGGTATTCCAACATAGAGTAAATATGTGCTGCAGAAGCATGGCATTGTTTACCTCTCTGCCCCAGTTCTGAAACCCCCCAAAAATGACTTCCTGGTTGAGCAGTTGCTCATTACTATTCCCAGAATGCATTGCTTTCTCTTAGCTCTTCATTACAGCCCTCCCACCCTGCTTACTCCCGTACCTCAACACTCCTTTTCCCTGCCTACAGCTGTTAGATCTCCCGTTACAGCAGACTATGGCACAATCGGTATGGTTGCAGCACCTGGGATTCATCCACTGTCTGCTCCTCTGCCTGTGGCATTGTTCAGCACAAGGCAGCATATTGTAAACACATTTTATTCTTTCCTAAATGTCCCAATAAACAAAAACACACACACACAGATATAGGCTTGTCAGAATCGGGGTGGTGCTAGAGCTCAGGGACAAGATCCAGCCATGCCTCTTGACACAGCAGGGGATGATGTGTTGTCCCAGGAGTGAGGAAGAAAGCAGGGAGCTGCTGAAACAACACCACACTGACAATGAGAGAACTACACAACTTCCTGGCAGAAAAGAGGGAGGAACCAACAAGCTGCTGAAACAAAACCACACTGATAATGATAGGAACATACAACTTCCTATCAGGAGAGAGAGAGAGGAGCCAGGGAGCTGCTCAGACAACACCACACTGTCAGTTAGAGGACTACACAACTTCCTGTCAGGGTAGATCATGCAAACACATGCTGAATTTAGTTACATTTTTGATAACAATATGTCAGCATGTTATATATTGTGGGGTCTTATTTACATACAATTTTCAATTTACAATACCGGAATACCCCTTTAATGGTGGTTGATTCATACCAAACACATGTTAAACTCAAAGGTGTCTTGGCAATGCGCTGAGATGGCAGCAGTCGCACCATGACGTTCCCTGTCTCAGACGGCTTTACTCATAAGATTTTTTTTACAGACCGGAGATCAAGTACATTATGTCTGACCTTCCAGTTGGGGCGGATTGGTCTTGTGTGAGAACGTTGCGCTCCCACATCTGCTACCAATTGTGTAAGGGTTAATTCCTTCCCCGCTTTTCCCTTCGGAGACGTCAGTCGGAGAAGTTATCCCATCGCGCTCGGTGTTTTTTTCTGTCTCTGACCTCATCGCTTAATAACAGATTAAATAGAGAAGCTTAAAGGGGTACTCCCCTGGAAAACTTTTAATTTTTATATTTTTTTTATCAACTGGTGCCAGAAAGTAAAACAGATTTGTAAATTACAGTGATCACTCAACTTACAATGGCCTCAACATACAATAGTTTCAACATACAATGGTCTTTTCTGGACCATTGTAACTTGAAACCAGACTCAACATACAATGTACAGACAATCCAGAAACATGTCAATCGCTGGAAGATCTGACCAATCAGAATGGACATTCACTGGTAAAACCCTTGTATTACTGAAGTGTATGCACTGACTGGTGTCTGGTAGCGCCCCCTACAGTACAGGGAGGTATTACATGTTCTGTACTATTCTTTACCTGTATTACTGAAGTGTATGCACTGACTGGTGTCTGGTAGCACCACCTACAGTACAGGAAGGTATTGCATGTTCTGTACTCTTTACCTGTATTACTGAAGTGTATGCACTGACTGGTGTCTGGTAGCGCCCCCTACAGTACAGGAAGGTATTACATGTTCTGTACTACTCTTTACCTGTATTACTGAAGTGCATGCACTGACTGGTGTCTGGTAGCGCCCCCTACAGTACAGGGAGGTATTACATGTTCTGTACTACTCTTTACCTGTATTACTGAAGTGTATGCACTGACTGGTGTCTGGCAGCGCCCCCTACAGTACAGGGAGGTATTACATGTTCTGTACTACTCTTTACCTGTATTACTGAAGTGCATGCACTGACTGGTGTCTGGTAGCGCCCCCTACAGTACAGGGAGGTATTACATGTTCTGTACTACTCTTTACCTGTATTACTGAAGTGTATGCACTGACTGGTGTCTGGCAGCGCCCCCTACAGTACAGGGAGGTATTACATGTTCTGTACTACTCTTTACCTGTATTACTGAAGTGTATGCACTGACTGGTGTCTGGTAGCGCCCCCTACAGTACAGGGTGGTATTACATGTTCTGTACTCTTTACCTGTACCAGGGTTAGCTGCTCCTTTGGACACCAGGTGAGGGCGGCTCCATGTTACTTTTTTAGGACACTGTGTACTGTACAGGACCCTGAAGAAGCTCCTGTCCTCTACATAGACCAGCGTTTCTGTACCAGGGTGCCTCCAGCTGTTGCAAAACTACAACTTCCAGCATGCCGGAAACACTGACATAGACAGTGATTACAGCTCCCAGCAGATCTTTCTTACTTTTATATATAAGGATTTGCATTATCTATATTAGTTATCTACTTATTTTTCTTTAATCCTCACATTTTCCTATTTTTGGATGACATTTTGGTGGCTTCAGAACCAGTTACCAGGTTTCCATAGAGTTCTGGTCTCGACATACAATGGTTTCAACATACAATGGTCGTCCTGGAACCGATTAATATTGTAACTTGAGGGACCACTGTACTTCTATTAAAAAAAAATCTTAATCCTTCCAGTACATGGTTAAAGGGGTACTCCACTGAAGAACATTTTTTTTAATCAACTGGTGCCAGAAAGTTAAACAGATTTGTAAATGTCTTCTATTAAAAAAAATCTTAATCCTTCCAGTACTTATCAGCTGCTGTATGCTCCACAGGAAGTTCTTTTCTTTTTTAATTTCCTTTCTATCTGACCACAGTGCTCTCTGCTGACACCTCTGTCCGTGTCAGGAACTGTCCAGAGCAGGAGAGGTTTTCTATGGGGATTTGCTCCTACTCTGGACAGTTCCTAAGATGGACAGAGGTGTCAGCAGAGAGCACTGTGGTCAGACAGAAAGGAAATTCAAAAAGAAAAGAACTTCCTGTGGAGCATACAGAAGCTGATAAGTACTGGAAGAATTAAGATTTTTTTTAATAGAAGTAATTTACAAATCTGTTTAACTTTCTGGCACCAGTTGATTTAAAAATAAATGTTCTCCAGTGGAGTACCCCTTTAACCAATAGACAACGCAATCGTTCGGGGATTAGACGACATAAAACAATTACAGAAGCCTCGGAGAGAGGGGGACGCGAAGTTTCCAAGCCGCTCCGGCATGCCGGGAGTTAAATACTGCGATTTCGGTTTATCTCTCTCATAATCTCCCAACACGTTGTGTGAAGCCTGTGTCATTCCCAAAAATAGCAGCCGGGACTATGAGAGACTTCGCCTTTTGATTTAGGTTTAATAAAAGAAGCGCGGTCCGTAAGTACGGAACAGAATATTCTCATATAAGGTAAAAAAAACGTGCGTCTGGGGGGGGCGGCTATGGGGGGGGGGCGTACTGAGGCCGCACAGTCATCACTATAACCTAACCTGAAGGTTCTCTATTAGAGATGAGCGAACTTACAGTAAATTCGATTCGTCACGAACTTCTCGGCTCGGCAGTTGATGACGTTTCCTGCATAAATTAGTTCAGCTTTCCGGTGCTCCGGTGGACTGGAAAAGGTGGATACAGTCCTAGGAAAGAGTCTCCTAGGACTGTATCCACCTTTTCCAGCCCACGGGAGCACCTGAAAGCTGAACTAATTTATGCAGGAAACGTCATCAACTGCCGAGCCGAGAAGTTCGTGACGAATCGAATTTACTGTAAGTTCGCTCATCTCTATTCTCTATGTATCTAAGAGCTGATTTCAGGCACTTGGGCGCCGGATGTCGTATCTAATGGTGGTGGCCAAATCCAAGTAGTGGTGTGACCGTGTATGGAAGTGGGCCCCAAACTGTGGCCCTCCAGATGTTGCAAAACTACAACTCCCAGCATGCCTGGACAGCCGTTGGCTGTCCAGGCATGCTGGGAGTTGTAGTTTTGCAACATCTGGAGGGCCACGGTTTGGGGACCACTGGTGTATGGCCCCGATCGGCCAAAAGAGTTTTTTTTTCAGAACTAGAAAAAAGAAAATTCCCCCAAAAAACAGCACCACTCTTGTCCTCAGGCTGTGTGCGGTATTACAACTTGTCTCCATTCACTTCAATGGAAGTGAGCTACGATACCGCACACAACCTGAGGACAAGAGTGGCGCTGTTTCTGTAAGGAAGCAGCCACATTTATCTAATCCTGGATACCCCATTGTTAATAAACTTTACTCTACTTTAGCCAACGGCTGTCCGGGCATGCTGGGAGTTGTAGTTTTACAACAGCTGGAGGCATCCTGGTTGGGAAACACTGGCATAACCATAGTTCTTTAATTCCACACTATATTAAGATCTCTGCTTGCTGTCAGTGATTATGAACATAATTTTTTTATTTTATTTACATCCAAGCCTGTCCAGATCTAATTTGTCTTTGCAATTGTATCTAAGCTAGAAAACCCATTTATGGTTCACATGGCGAATGGTGTATAACTACGCAAAGTCCATTCATATTAATTAACAATATATTTTTATAATTCGGACATTTCCGCACGCGGTGATACCATATATGTTTATTTTTATTTTTATTTACACTGTTTTTTTTGTTTTTAATGGGAAAAGGGGGGTTATTCAAACTTTTTATAGGGAAGGGGTTAAATTATCTTCACTTTTTTTCCCACTATTTTTTTGCAGTGTTATAGCTCCCATAGGGACCTATAACACTGCACACACTGATCATTGTTATCCCATAGGGACCTATAACACTGCACACACTGATCATTGTTATCCCATAGGGACCTATAACACTGCACACACTGATCATTGTTATCCCATAGGGACCTATAACACTGCACACACTGATCATTGTTATCCCATAGGGACCTATAACACTGCACACACTGATCATTGTTATCCCATAGGGACCTATAACACTGCACACACTGATCATTGTTATCCCATAGGGACCTATAACACTGCACACACTGATCATTGTTATCCCATAGGGACCTATAACACTGCACACACTGATCATTGTTATCCCATAGGGACCTATAACACTGCACACTCTGATCATTGTTATCCCATAGGGACCTATAACACTGCACACACTGATCATTGTTATCCCATAGGGACCTATAACACTGCACACACTGATCATTGTTATCCCATAGGGACCTATAACACTGCACTCACTGATCATTGTTATCCCATAGGGACCTATAACACTGCACACTCTGATCATTGTTATCCCATAGGGACCTATAACACTGCACACACTGATCTTCATCATTGATCACTGGTTTCTCATAGGAAATCAGTGATCGATGATTCTGCCGCATGATCTGGATCTCAGGCACTGAGCAGTCATTCGGCGATCGGACAGCGAGGAGGCAGGTAGGGGCCCTCCCGCTGTCCTGTAAGCTGTTCGGGATGCCGCGATTTCGCCGTGGCTATCCCGAACAGCCCGACTGAGCTAACCGGCAGTTTTTACTTTCACTTTTAGCCACGTGGCTCAGCTCTGAGCGCGCGGCTAAAGGGTTAATAGCGCGCGGCGCGCTATTAGCGGCAGGTCTCAGCTTCACTATGACGCCGGGCCCGCCGTGGTATGATGCGGGGTTACCGTGTAACCCTGCGTTATATCACGGGAGCAGGACCAAGGACGTACCTGTACGTCCTTGGTCCTTAAGGGGTTAAGAGTGGCCCTTTTGGCCTTTATTGGACACACACATACACATATATATGTGTGTATATATATATATATATATATATATGTGTATGTGTGTGTGTGTGTGTGTGTATATGTGTATATATATATATATATATGTGTATGTGTGTGTGTGTGTGTGTGTGTGTGTATATGTGTGTGTATATATATATATATATATATATATATATATATATATTTATCTTTATCTTTGTCTGGCTGTGCCATAGACCTATAATGGAGCAGCAAGACAAGCCGTGACTCTTTTAGGTCAGCAATGGGTTACATGGGAGATGGGAAATGACATCACAAGAGGATGAGGTCGCTCCCTTATGATGTCATATCTGCACCATGATCAATATTTAGAGCCATGCATTGCCCCTTGTAGGAAAACAATGGCCTATGTGGGAGATGACATCATAGGTGCAGCCCATTATTGTATACAGCCGTACACTGATCACCAGTGGACTATGTCGTGGAATATGTTTCACGCTGTGGCCTAGTTATGTTGGAGACACTATCCCGCGAAGGCCTCCATTATGTCAGAAGAAGAATAATCCCATAGCACGGCAGCTATATAAGAGATAATATGCCAAGGGGGGTGCCGCTGCCCTATAAGGTCATAGGTGTGCCATGTTGAACCATTCGCTGCCCCTTTAGGCTTTATTAGCATAATGATAAATTATTCTCTTAAAGGGGTACTCTGCCTCTAGACATCTTATCTCCTATCCAAAGGATAGGGAATAAGATGTCTGATCGCGGGGGTCCCGCCGCTAGACATCTCCCTGCTGCACCCAGCGTTTGTTTAGAGCGTTGGGTGCAGTGTCGGAGGCTCGTGACGTCACAGCCACGCCCCCTCAATGCAAGTCTATGGGAGGGTGCGTGACAGCCGTCACGCCCCCTCCCATAGACTTGCATTGAGGGGGCATGGCCGTGACATCACGAGCCTCCACCCTGCATCGCCAGTCATCTGTCACGGAGCAAAGTTGGCTCCATGCACCGATGTCTAGGGTGCCCCAGCCAAGATCGCGAGGGGGTGGTCCCAGCAGCAGGAGCCCCGTGATCAGACAACTTATCCCCTAGATATAAGATGTCTAGAGGCGTAGTACCCCTTTAAAGGGGTACTCCACTGTCCAGCATTTGGAAGTGAATGTTCCAAACACTGTTTTCGTGCTGCGGGGGTCGGCCACATCCCTTGTGACATCATGGTCACGCCCTCTCAATGCAAGTCAATGGGAGACTTAGACTTGCATTAAGGAGGGGTGGCCACGATATCACAATGCTCGTGCTCGACCGTTGCAGCGCTAAAACAGCATTCGGAACATTCACTTCCAAATGCTGTCCAGTGGAGTACCCCTTTAAGGATGTCAGTGTGAAGCTCCTTTAGGAGGATTAAGTGGTTGCGGGGAATATTTAAAATTGTCATCCTCGCCTGGCCAGGGACTATGTATCCATGCTCCTTCTCTGTACAGCACTCCTATATAAGTTGGTATTTTCCATCAGTGAGATGATATTCACCTATAGTGTATAATAGGCTAAGTAGGAGAACATGATCCCCAACCATTCAGAGCCTGTGACCGCCAATATGGGCCATGGACACCTAACAGGTTCCGTACAGGGAATAGCGACAAATGGACTTCAAAGGTGCGGTGGGTCTTTTGCGGCGCTGACTCGGAACAGGCACATCAGGTGAGTATAAAAGGTTTATTAAAATGCAACACGTTTCACCGCACATGGGCAGCTTCATCAGATGCCTGATGAAGCCGCCCATGTGCGGCGAAACGCGTTGCATTTTAACAAACCTTTTATACTCACGTGAAGTGCCTGTTCCGAATCAGCGCCGCAAAAGACCCACCGCACCTTTTGAAGTTCATTTGTCTCTATCTACCTGGTTGGGAGGCTGCAGACCGGGCTCTAACAATCCTTACACGCTGTCCATTGTTGTGTGTGAGCTCACACAACCACCTGGGGTAAGAGGTTTTAAAAAGAATCCTTCTACCAATACCTACCGAGTCGGTTTTACGCTATGGAGCGCTCTCTTTTATATTTTTACCTTACAGGGAATAGTCACATTAGAGTGAGCAAACAAGTAGGAGAAAATGTTGTGTCTTAAAGCGCTGCCCTACCTGGACTAAAACGGGGCTTTATTGTGTCAAAGCATGTCGCATTTCGAGACCTTGCTTATCTCTTCATCAGATCTGATCCAGCTATTAGTCAGTGAACAAGTAGGAGAAAATGCTGCATACAAATAAAGAATGAAGTTTTTCTTGTGGGAAAGGATGACTCGTTTTATGTTGGCGCTGATCTCATCGTCAGATTTAGATATTATGGAGAGAAGACATTGCTCTGGTGACTGTACAGATCCCCCTCCTGTGAAGCTTCTGTTCCTGGGTGACAGATTGCAGGACACTCAGTGTTATGATCTGGAGAGCAATGCTCTGCAGCCTGCGATGTGACCAGGTGATCCTTGCCCCCCTTCCCCCACCGCTCGCCCCGGCTCCCTCCCTCGAGCAGAACAAAATTGAAGCTGAAGTTTATTGGAGCAGAATTTGCCTCCTGGATAATGCTGCCTTAAATGGGCATCAAAAGAGCAGCCAGCGCGGGGCGAGCGCCCAGAGGGGCTCGTGCTTTATCCTGGGTGGTGACACACAAACCCCCAGTGCTTGGAAGAGGGCTTCAGCGGTAGATGTAGGGTTAACCCGTTGGCTCGTACGCTCCTCCGCCTTCCCCCTGAAGGCAAAACGGGGTTATTCTAGGGAAACTGATGACTTTCCAAGAATAATATGGATCAGTCAATTGCATTTACAGTAGGCAGCCTTCTCTCTGCCACAGCTCTGCATTTGTGCAAATCATTATCCAGCCGGTCTTTACACGCAAGGAGACAGAGACCGCCGGCAGCTTGTCGGCAGCGGGGTATGAGGCATGACGTACCTCCTGCTGATCACTAGGCTGGATGTGGCCTTGACAGATCATTTAACCATATAGTCATACATTGCTGCTGTGACTGGCCATGGACACCTAAAAGGTTCCTTACAGGGAATAGTCACATTAGAGTGAGCAAACAAGTAGGAGAAAATGTTGTGTCTTAAAGCACTGCCTTACCGGGACTAAAACAGGGCTTTATTGTGTTAAAAGGATGTCGCGTTTCGAGACCTTCCTTATCTCTTCATCAGATCCGATCCAGATATTAGTCAGTGAACAAGTAGGAGAAAATGCTGCATACAAATAAAGAATGAAGTTTTTCTTGTGGGAAAGGATGGAGTAAAGAAAGGGGGTATCGGCACTAGTAGTAGCCCCTGGCTTTTCACAGCCTATATTTTAAATGGCGACTCGTGTCTCTCATCCCACTCATGAGTTTCCTGGTTGTTGACGTGCAGTAATATTCAGGTGATGTATGGTGCTGCCTCCTGCCAAGTGGGTTCTGCCGATGTGTTATTAACAAATCCAGTGTCTGCTGCTCCCTCAGATCCTCTGCTCAACGTCACGATGACAGCCATGGAGGCAGCTCTATACCACTGCTAAGAGGTATTGGGGCGCCAGGGACTGGTAAAATGTCCTGTTCTCCATCTAAAATTGTGCTCCCCTCTATATGGGAATTGCAGTTTTATAGATGGGTTTATAGACTACAGTGATCCCTCAACTTACAATGGTCTCAACGTACAATAGTTTCAACATACAATGTTTTTTTTCTGGACCATCGTAACTTGAAATCAGACTCAACATACAATGTACAGACATCCCAGATCTTTGAAATGTGTCACAACTGGAGGAACTGACCAATCAGAATGGGCATTTTACTGGTATATCTCCTCTATTACTGAAGTGCCCCCTACAGTACAGGGAGGTATTACATGTTCTGTACTCTTTACCTATATTACTGAAGTGCATGTACTGACTGATGTCTGGTAGCGCCCCCTACAGTACAGGGAGGTATTACATGTTCTGTACTCTTTAACCTGTATTACTGAAATGCATGCACTGACTGGTGTCTGGTAGCGCCCCCTACAGTACAGGGAAGTATTACATGTTCTGTACTACTCTTTACCTGTATTACTGAAGTGAATGCGCTGACTGGTGTCTGGTAGCGCCCCCTACAGTACAGGGAGGTATTACATGTTCTGTACTACTATTTACCTGTATTACTGAAGTGTATGCACTGACTGGTGTCTGGTAGCGCTCCCTACAGTACAGGAAGGAACTACAAGTTCTGTACTACTCCTTACCTGTGCCAGGGTTAGCTGCTCCTCTTGGACTATATAAGGGCGGCTCCATTTGGGACACTGTGTACTGTATGGGACCCTGAAGAAGCCCCTGTCCTCTACATAAACCATTGTTTCCCAACCAGGGTGCCTCCAGCTGTTGCAAAACTACAACTTTCAGCATGCCCAGACAGCCAAAAGCTGTCCGGACATGCTGGAAGTTGTAGTTTTGCAACAGCTGGAGGCTCCCTGCTTGGAAAACACTGACATAGACAGTGATTACAGCTCCCAGCAGATCTTTCTTACTTTTATATGTAAGGATTTGCTTTATCTATATTAGTTATCTACTTATTTTTCTTTAATCCTCACTTTTTCCTATTTTTGGATGACATTTTGGGGCTTCAGAACCAATTACCAGGTTTCCATAGTTATGGTCTCAACATACAATGGATTCAACATACAATGGTCATCCTGGAACCAATTAATATTGTAACTTGAGGGACTACTGTATACTGAATGATCCCTTTTAGACAGGTGATCATGAGGAGCAGCATAAAATCCAGTGATCAATTTTCTGTGGATCAGTTATGGTGTGAAATCCCCGTCACATGGAAAAATCCAGTGATCAGAGTGAGATCTGGTCAATGGGATGTAGACTCGCTGGGACCAGGATCTCACTGCTATCCTTGTGGTGTTTTTACATATAGGGGGAGATTTATCTAAACCTGTCCAGAGGAAAAGTTGCTGAGTTGCCCATAGCAACCAATCAGATCGCTCCTCTGGACAGGTTTTGATATTCAGAGAATGTTATGATCAAGGAAAAACATCCAGCGAGAGAAGATCCTGTGCAAGGAGACAACTTGTTGCTGAAAGATCAGAGAAATATGTCAGGGATAGTTCTCGTAAACAGATGGAGGACAGTCAGAAAACTGCAGCTCAATACGACACTGGTGTCCAACTTATTTCCGAACCCATAACTCACTGCTCCTTTAGCACAGACGGACTATAACAGCAGATGACCAGGTCCGGGGCCATTGTTTCTAAGGGAAGAAACACGGCCTGGTCAGATGGATCCAGATCTCTATAGAGAAACATGTCCTGGTCAGATGGATCCGGATCTCTATAGAGAAACATGGCCTGGTCAGATGGATCCAGATCTCTATAGAGAAACATGGCCTGGTCAGATGGATCCAGATCTCTATAGAGAAACATGGCCTGGTCAGATGGATCCAGATCTCTATAGAGAAACATGGCCTGGTCAGATGGATCCAGATCTCTGTGAAGAAACATGGCCTGGTCAGATGGATGCAGATCTCTATAGAGAAACATGGCCTGGTCAGATGGTTCCAGATCTCTATAGAGAAACATGGCCTGGTCAGATGGATCCAGATCTCTATAGGGAAACATGGCCTGGTCAGATGGATCCAGATCTCTATAGGGAAACATGGCCTGGTCAGATGGATCCAGATCTCTATAGAGAAACATGGCCGGGTCAGATGGATCCAGATCTCTGTGAAGAAACATGGCCTGGTCAGATGGATCCAGATCTCTGTAGAGAAACATGGCCTGGTCAGATGGATCCAGATCTCTATAGAGAAACATGGCCTGGTCAGTTGGATCCAGATCTCTGGAAAGAAAAATGACCTGGTCAGATGGATCCAGATCTCTATAGAGAAACATGGCCTGGTCAGATGGATCCAGATCTCTATAGAGAAACATGGCCTGGTCAGTGGGATCCAGATCTCTATAGAGAAACATGGCCTGGTCAGATGGATCCAGATCTCTATAGAGAAACATGGCCTGGTCAGATGGATCCAGATCTCTATAGAGAAACATGGCCTGGTCAGATGGATCCAGATCTCTATAGAGAAACATGGCCTGGTCAGATGGATCCAGATCTCTGTGAAGAAACATGGCCTGGTCAGATGGATGCAGATCTCTATAGAGAAACATGGCCTGGTCAGATGGATCCAGATCTCTGTAGAGAAACATGGCCTGGTCAGATGGATCCAGATCTCTGTAGATAAACATGTCCTGGTCAGATGGATCCAGATCTCTGTGAAGAAACATGGCCTGGTCAGATGGATCCAGATCTCTATAGAGAAACATGGCCTAGTCAGATGGATCCAGATCTCTATAGAGAAACATGACCCGGTCAGATGGATCCAGATCTCTGTGGAGAAACATGTCCTGGTCAGATGGATCCAGATCTCTATAGAGAAACATGGCCTGGTCAGATGGATGCAGATCTCTATAGAGAAACATGGCCTGGTCAGATGGATCCAGATCTCTGTAGAGAAACATGGCCTGGTCAGATGGATCCAGATCTCTATAGAGAAACATGGCCTGGTCAGATGGATCCAGATCTCTATAGAGAAACATGGCCTGGTCAGATGGATCCAGATCTCTATAGAGAAACATGGCCTGGTCAGATGGATCCAGATCTCTATAGAGAAACATGACCCGGTCAGATGGATCCAGATCTCTGTGGAGAAACATGTCCTGGTCAGATGGATCCAGATCTCTGTAGAGAAACATGGCCTGGTCAGATGGATGCAGATCTCTATAGAGAAACATGGCCTGGTCAGATGGATCCAGATCTCTGTAGAGAAACATGGCCTGGTCAGATGGATCCAGATCTCTATAGAGAAACATGGCCTGGTCAGATGGATCCAGATCTCTATAGAGAAACATGTCCTGGTCAGATGGATCCAGATCTCTATAGAGAAACATGGCCTAGTCAGATGGATCCAGATCTCTATAGAGAAACATGGCCTAGTCAGATGGATCCAGATCTCTATAGAGAAACATGGCCTGGTCAGATGGATCCAGATCTCTATAGAGAAACATGACCTGGTCAGTTGGATCCAGATCTCTATAGAGAAACATGACCTGGTCAGTTGGATCCAGATCTCTGGAAAGAAAAATGACCTGGTCAAGTGGATCTACACTGCTCAAAAAAATAAAGGTAACACTAAGATAACACATCCTAGACCTGAATGAATGAACTAATCGTATGAAATACTTTCCTCTTTACATCGTTGAATGCGCTGACAACAAAATCACACAGAAATGATCAATGGAAATCAAATGTATGAACCCATGGAGGTCTGGATATGGAGTCACACTCAAAATCAAAGTGGAAAACCCCACTACAGGCTGATCCAACTTTATGTAATGTCCTTAAAACAAGTCACAATGAGGCTCAGTAGTGTGTGTGACCTCCACGTGCCCGTATGACCTCCCTACAACGCCTGGGCATGATCCTGATGAGGTGGAGGATGGTCTCCTGAGGGATGTCATCCCAGACCTGGACTAAAGCATCCGCCAACTCCTGGACAGTTTGTGGTGGATGGAGCGAGACGTCCCAGATGTGCTCAATCAGATTCAGGGGAACGGGCGGCCAGTCCATAGCATCAATGCCTTCCTCTTGTAGGAACTGCTGACACACTCCAGCCACATGAGGTCTAGCATTGTCTTGTATTAGGAGGAACCCAGGGCCAACCGCACCAGTATATGGTCTCAGAAGGGGTCTGAGGATCTCATCTCGGTACATGAGCAGTGTAGATCTCCGTGAAGGCACATGGTTTGGTAAGAGGGATCCATATATTTGTCTAGGAACATGGCCAAGTCAGATGGATCCAGATCTCTGCAGCACCATGTGGATACAGGGGCAGAATTTGGCACAAACAGCATACATTTTTGACTCCTTCGTGTCTGGTGTGAACAGTTCAGACTGGTGGATGGGGGGGGGGTATAATGGTACAAAATATATATATTTTTTTGCACAACCTGCCTCCTCTGATACCTGTGTATAGACGTATGTACCGTAGGGCTTATCTAAGCATAGAGACCGAGCAAGCTCATCCCTTCATTGCAGCTGTTTCCTTTATGGC